>NW_010146111.1:40104-69115 GCF_000699245.1 Pterocles gutturalis
GCCCCAAGAGCTATAGGTAATCACAGAGTAAATAAGTGTTTATGTTCGGTGTGGATGATATGGCAGGTGACTGGCATAAAACACCTTCCCCATGTAGTGGCAGTCTGGTGCACCAATCACATCAGGCAAAACAGCATGCAGTCCTTTCAAATTCATCACCTAACCCAGCAACTGAGATCAGTTCATAACCAGTTCATAACACTGCCACACAGTGTTGAGATATTCAGCCATTGTGGTAGCAGGCCAAGGACATCACCATCATTCTTGGGGACCATCTCTCCAGACACTTCCAGACACTAATTACAAGGAGGCCCAGCAGTCATACCAGGTTGACTATGCTAAAACAGCAGGGTTTATACCAACACTCAAGAGAGCTCCACATTTCTGACAAACAATTGTAACCACACACAAAAAAAAGATTATGAACAAAACTGATCAATCTTCATGAAGACGGGGTTAAGCTAGTTTTCAACACCTTTAACAACACTAAGCTACAATAAGCTTTTTAAAATTCGTATTGGCTCACACTTGCAAGATACATTACTTCAGCTACCCATATGGAAATGCATGCAATAACAGAAGTTAGGCTTAAGGCACCTACACTCGTATAAACCACACTCAAAACGTAGCAATTCTGTCCTCGTGTGTTATCAGAGTAATTCTTGTAAATCTGCACGTGCAATGGTGTTTTAGCCTAGGAGGACTTCATTAACTTTTTCCTCACCTATTACTGTGCTTGGACTTTTCCCGGTCTTTTTCCTTGTCCTTCTTGTGCTCTTTGTGCCGGTGTTCTCGGTCTTTGTGTTTATCTTTGTGTTTGTGAGAATCTGCAAGCAGAGAGGCAAAAAAAATTAAGAAGTGAAGTTGGGAGAAAACTCCATGCCTCCCTCATGAACCTCTCCATTTTCCCCACCCCATACCAGTATCTTCTGTGATTCCAAATTTGTAACAAAATCTTAGTCTCACAGGTCCTAAACTGATCCACTGTTCCTGCAGCACAAGTTAATTCATCTTGGCAAGAGCTGCGTTTGTATGGTCTTTAGTTCAATGACCTTTAAATGCTTTATAGACCCTGAAGAAATGCAACTCTTCCTCTGAAATAGGTAAGTATGGCTGTAGCAAGTTCAATCTTATTAGGCAGATGGGAAACTTAGCTTCCTATGCCTGTAAGTATTCCATGTCAAATAGATTATAAGGATAGAGGAACAGAGCATAAAGCTGAAATATTAGGCCTGCTGAATCCTACAATTTAGACTGCTACTTCCACAAGTATCTAAAGGCACCGTATTCTTGTCCTCAACAGTGCATGACATGACAGGCACACAGCAAGGGAAAGGGAGAGCAATGAGGGAAGACAAAAAGAAAGGGTGAAAAGAAAAAAGGACTAGAAATTCTCTCCTCATGCTTCTCTTCTGCAGAAGATACCACCCTCTGACAACAGCCCCACCAAGAAAAGCCAACGTGACAGCTGTAATGAGTATGTGCTGATGGTAACCCACCTACACAGGCTAGGAGTGGTCCAAATTAAGAGACAGGCCAGACACGGGAGATGGAACTCAAGTACATCTACATTAACACTGTCATTTTATTGTATCAATTTCTGCTCCAAGTGACACTTCCCATCCTCAGTGACAACTGTACAATAAAGTCCTTTAAAGCACCAAGAAAATAGATCCAGCACAGAAAAAGAGCAGCACAGCTGAACTGTAAATAAACTAATTTACAAGCATCTTTAGGTCCTTAAATATTCTTTGTAAGTAGATCAAAAAGGAGCTGAGCTGAACTAGCACCTCAAAGGGCGCTATTTACAGTCCAGGTCCCTCTTGCTAATGTTGGGAAGAACGTGGGCATGCCTCAAGACTCCTCTCAGCTTTTTTTTAATATGCTTCTCATATTATATATCTTAAGTAATCTCCTCAGGATACCTAAAAGGCTGTGCTGACTTTGGCAACTGTTTTCAGATAATAGCACCAGAATTTCCACTTGAGATCTTGGATGTAAGGTATTAATGCTTAATCAATTGTAAAGCTGTTAGTATACCTCTGAAGAGGCTACTATCCCCGCACTAAGAACAGGAAACTGCAACACAAGGATTTCGTGACTTTCAGTCACATGGGAAATGCACTGCAGAGCTTCATCCTCCTGACTCCAAGTCTCCTGCCACAAAATTAATTTTTCCCCTTAATTGACACCAGTTCTTATAACCTCAAAACATTCAACTGGTTTTAGCAGAAACATACCCACCGTCACATTTCCACAGAATATTATTTTAATCTATTGTTTTCTATAACTTCAGGTATTGTTTTCAGACACTTGCAGTAAGGCAACCTAGAACAACACACAAATGCTGACACTCAAGCCTCCAAACTTGCCTTCTGCATCTTTCCTTGACCCTCCGGAAACTGGCGACACTTCCTACTGCTCTGGTGTATACAGTACATACCTTTAAAGCACAAGATGTAGTTTTCTGTATTTTGATACACAGGCACGTGGCAGGTTATGTGGAACATTTGGTGTTACAGCATAAAACACCCAAGAGTTTTCAAGTACCTAAACAGCAAAAGCTATTTCACAGCGGGCAGAGCTTTGCAGGCATCTCTGGCACACTGCGTGGGGACCGGACACCTACACTCTCTGAACTGCCAAGAACCAATTTCTCAGTACCCTTCTTCCCACCAGGAGCAACCACATTTCACTGGCAAAAATGTTTTTGCAGTGCATTCACACTTACGATTCTTCAGTTTAGTCAGGAGCTGCAAGCTCATGCTGTTTGCAAACTGCCGGGGTTTTATTCCACAGAGTTTACTCACTGATTCCTTAAGCATCGGCTGAAGTGAACAGCCATCTATTTACACTTGATGAATAGGTAAATTGCTAGAAAAACCACCATGATGCTATACATAGAACTATGTACACTCATTTTATAACAAACTTGCTTTTTAGGGAGGCACATATCAAGAGTCAAATTTTTTTCTACCAACCATTCGACAGAAAACATGTATGACTGAGCTCGATGCTATTCTCCTTAGAGCTTGGAACCACAAGATTATTTTTCACAAAAAAAAGTACAAAACAGGACCAGTCTTTTACCTTCATCACCAGATTTCCCTCCCAGCTGCCTCGTGCTTTCCAGCTAAAATTAATATTTGCTCTTGAAAAGTATTTCCAGGGCTATACCCTGGGAACGCTGGAGTCAGACATCTATTTCCTCTGCACTGCTTACAATGATTTGTTATTTTCAGACAATTAAAGCCTGGTACAACAGCAAAAAATGTGCCTGAGCAGTCAAACTAGGTCTGCTTGCTAGTATTTGTCACTGCTCAGCTTTCCTTTGTCATCTACCAAAGGACTTCTAGCAGGAAGGTCTTTCACAGAGATATTCTGGCTCACAGGCAGGCCAAAGCGGCCGGGGAAGAGGAGGTTGTGCATGTGGTCTCGCAAGCTGAAGGGAAAAACTGGCAGGAGAGCTTTCACCCAAGTGCAGTCAAGGCTGGACAGTACTTGATGTCTCAAACTGGACAATACTCTAAATTCAGTGCTTCCATGGAGGCAAGTGTACTACCTCCCAGACATGCCTCCTAGGAATCACCTTATTCTGGAATATTTGCCTCGTATCCAGACTCAACGGTGTTGCTTTTCACAATGCAGTGAGGTAGGTTAAGAATGAAGACTTCAAAAGAGTTCATTAAATAGTCCTGAGTTGACATATATATATATGTCTTCAGAAGGCATTAAAGCTCTTTGTCTCTTTTGTTGTTGGTTTTTTGGGGGGATTTTTTTTGTTTGTTTGGGGTTTTTTTTGTTGTTGTTGTTGGTTGGGGGTTGTTTGGTTTGGTTTTTTGAGGGTGGAGCTGGATGAAGTTCAGGAGACGGGGTCATTAAAAAGAAAATAATTCATTTTTTGGCATATCACACAAAAATGCTTTGTTCCAGATTGTCTTTATCTAGGAGTCCAAGCTGATGGTCATTTGGCGGCTGACAAAGTTTGGTGGCTAAAGTTTAGCCATTTCACTCCAGCTCGCATACCTGCTTCACAGAAACCAATACAGCATCAGCTCCAACCGCATTACACAGGAAACAAATGACCAAATTGGGAACAAAACTTTAAGATATAGCAGGTCACCTCGCACCAAGCCTCATCAACACAAAACCAATCAACTGAAGTGTTCCTGTCTGTAATATATCTTCTTTAATATATTTACCACATTGATTCCTAGAAGAATCCTCTAGCCTCCAGACACTCCCTCCCAGCTCGCAGCCGATCAGCAGTTGGCTAGGTCCAGCCTCGCATGAGCTACAGAATGAGGTCAGACATTATCACACATTCAGATTTGTTTCCTGCCTTTTATGTCTTCTATTAAGTATGTCTGCTCCCTCTAACACTAAACAAGGAGATAAGTACTATTCCTTCTCCAAGAGCACCAGCAAAATCTGCTGTCTACCGTGAGCAAAGTTCAAATCCCCAAAAGCTCATGTGATATTTAAAGATGTCAGAAATTGAAGTGTCTCTCGCCAGCATCAAGGTTACACTGGGGACAAGGGTTATGCTCGCTGGGCAAAGATCCATTACCCCTAGGGCTCTCCCTTCAGTATCCTCTAACCCAAACAGAGCTTTTGGCATCTCTTCTGTTGTAGAAAGCTTGGTGTCTCTGGCACTGGATCTCTGTCTGTTAATGCTGAGCTTGGTATGTCTCCAAAAGATTACTGCAGTCTCCATACTATTCCTGACATTCCCCCTGTACCTCCAACAATCACGAGCAGCTCTGCATTTTTGTACGTTGATTCATCTTTCAACTCTGTTTAATTACAAGGACGCCTGATTTAAGGATGGGAAATTCTAAGCACTTTTGCTCTGTGGCTCTGTTCTGTGTGTCCCCCTCCCGCCAAGTCTCTGGGGAAAGGCTGAGTCATAACCCTATTTGCAATACTTGTATATACGTATTACTGGAACAGAGCAGTTTTACTCTTTATCCAGGAACAGAGCTGTAAAAGGTTAGGCATCTCTAACTACAGCATGACAAGAACAGAGATGAGGTAGAAGAAAGCCCTCCTCTAGCAGGCAGTTGCCTCCTGGAGAAGAAGAGAACCAACAGAGAGCAAAGGCGGGCGGGCGGTCTCCCTTCATGAAGAGAACGACCCCTGGCTTAATAGATGTCTGCTGACAAACCCATGTTGTGGGACTATAGTGTTTTAATTCACAAGACAAATTAATTTGCTTTTAAAACACTTCCGAACACCCTTCTCCACACCCCTTCCCCCAAAAGATTACTTACAGATCACCGTCAAGGGAAGTAAGCCTATTTCCTACATTAGTATTGCAGTTTTTACAGCAACTTTTCTAATCAAACACTGAAATCAGGGGCATAGTTTCTTGTCCGGCCAATCAGTACAGCTGTCAACATTATCTGGGACAGTATTGCTGGTACATGACACAGGACACTATACGTGACATTTTATCCCACTTCCATTTTATCCCATTTTCATCATTTTGCATTACAACCTTTTTTTAAGAACTAAGAAAAAAAAGATGTGAGCAACAGTCTGGTCCTTCTCATTTCTCCTACATTAAGTGAGATAACTGGCAAATTAACACCTGGTAACCCCAACTGCTGGTCAACGGTAGCCCTTCCAGATAAATCCATTAGCCTTCCATATTTGCTATCTTTCACTTCACCTTATTGTAAGTTTTTGTCGGCACAATTTGCATACCTCATTACCCTGCTTACGGAAAGGTTTCTGCAGCAGTCTGTTCTTTTGAAATGCTCTACTCAGTTCTGGGGATAAGGACTTTTTGTATTTTCCTTCTGGTTCCAGCAACACCCCAATTGCTTTTCCTCTCGTTACATGACCTAGAAATACCTCAAATGGTATGTACACTGGTATGCTATCCTTTCGAAGCCTCATCTGAATGCTTCTCTGCACTGATGTCCAGAAAGGCGATTTAAGCTTACTTGATTCTTGGGACTGAAATCTGTGCCCAAATCTGAAGACATGGCATGAAAAATTCATCACGTTACCAATGAAAAAAAATATTTTTAACTTCTTGTTACTCCAATAACACTTCTGCATCAGATGAGAGGCAGAAATTTCTGCCCCAGTTTAAGTCCAATGCCTTGATATTAGTTATTTTTTACAAGAGAAGCATACAAGCTCTCGAGACATTTTCAGCATCATTGGTCTGCATGAGTACGGTGCTCTCGCTATTACCGCTACATTCAGCCATCCTGAACCTGAAGCACAGGCAAGAAGCCCTTTACTATCACCACTGAGGACATGTACAATGAAACTAGCAGCATCTTTTCAGCCTCTCCTCTAGAAAGGAGAAGAAAGTCTTAAAAGATACTTCTCCAGTTCCACTGCTAAATTATGCAGCTGAAAGGGAGGTAATTCAGTTACACCGGATTAGGTTCAAAAGCTGGTCAAGTTCAAAAACTTCTCATGAGCCTTCCTGTCACTTGAGAAATGGTTAGTCCCTTCTCAGCTGAAACACCACCTCCACGTCAGACAATTTAGTCTGCAACTGCAGCCTTTCTACTATTTAGGCTGATTTCCTTCTTACCTGTTGTGATGCAAAAGCAAGCAAAGCAAAAAGACTCCGTATGATGTAAATAAAACAATTTTACTGATTTTTCTCCTCCCCCACAGGACCTCCTCAAAGGTAGTCATCCTAAAACTGCACATTATCAGAAAAAGACCTCTTACTTAAAGTTACTCAAGTGTTATCATGTTATCATTTATTTTGCCAAATCATATTATTTTTAGAGTTTTAATTTCTTATGTGTTGGGTATAAAAAGACTACTATTAAAATTATCAAGGTTCAGTTGCTGAAATGATGCCAAGAAGGGCTATGAATCTTCAAACATATGAATGCAGTTCGAAGTTTCTAAAATACTCCTCATATTCCTGGCAAAGAACATGCAGCTTAGGCATCTGGTCAAAATGGCTTAGTGTTGCACTGCTGTACAATACATAGATTATATCAGCAAGTAGAAAGACTAACATTTAGTCATTATCCAAGATCTATAACATGAATAGTGGTGGGGTTAGCAGATACCTGAATAGGCAATGACAATCCCACATGTAAAGGTTGCTCTGTGAGGTTCTGGTCAATTTTTAAACTGTTCACCTGAGAAAGCAACTACTATGCGGAGAAAAAAAGCCCATTTGCAAATCTCATACGGCTCAGAAGAGCAACCATATGGAGAAGGTGGCACAGCCTGAGGCACAAGAGATCAGGTTATGACTTCGGACTAGCCATCTGACTAGACATGTTTTGATTTAACAATTTTAAAGGCATATACAATAATCCCACCTAGCCAGTCTGGAAGACGTTTAAACTTTTCTAAAATATTTGTATTCCAGTTGGAGAAAGTCACTGTACGATCTTGGTGTGCCAGTAATTGATTAAAACAGTGTTTCTAGAGTTTGTTTAAATGGATTACCATTACTGCAGCACAAAAAAGCGGGAGGTAAAACTACTGGACAGAAAACAGAACTGCATCCAGGTATCGAGGGCAACACCTTTCCCAGTGAAGTAGGGCAGACTGAAAACAGAACTGCAGGTATGAAAGATACAGAAACTAGAAAACATCTATATGCAGCTTGAAGTGCCAAAAGCAGAAAAATATACCCGGAAGGGACTGTTCAGAGAGAGATGATGGTATTGTGAATGATACACTGGAGCAGAAAAACATAATCTAAAATAAACTTCCCATGTGAAACTGGATATGTCACTCACTGGCCTAATGGCCCTATTTACACACCTACAGAACACACATAAAACATTTACCCTGGAAAGCTACAGCAGGTCTGTTTGCTGTGCTGTTTTATTTCTTCAACAGTTTAAAACAGTTTAACCTTTCTAAGGCAGGAACTTTATTACTAAGACTCCACAAGAGTGTATTCTTCCTTTTTCGAAGGGTTCAAATGAAGAAATATATCATGTCTGAATAGATTTGAGTCAACCTCTTTTCCAGGCTATAGTTACTCCAAGACAAAACTCCTCCTGAGCTGAGCCAGAACTGATCGCACCATATCATCCAGTTCTGTCGAAGTTTGAAAACTGGGTACTTCTGATAGGAACAGAGTAAACCTAATGACCTTACAACCCCTCTCCACACTTCAGCAGTTACTTGAGGCAAAAGATACTACAGGAACAGACAGGTATTATGTTTTTTTCCTTAAAAGAACTGTGCTGGGAAACTGCTTCTGTACAAGACAGCCCCCTTAGTGACTGCATTCCTCATTAATCTTGCAATTTGAAGGCCCTGTATCACGTGCTGTTCAACAGAGGGAAAGGAAGAAACCTGCGGAATGATTTGGTGATGAATCTTGACAGGGGAATAGAGATGGACAGATAGATAAAGAATTGTCTTCAGCCATTCTCTGTCATCTGGGATGGCTCCTACCAACTTCTTCAGAAGTTCCACTTACTCTCCAGCAAAGTTTTATTATCAAGCAGGGATCATACACAACTTTTTAAGAACACAAAGTTTGCAAAACAAGATCAAGCACCTTCTGCTCCACCGAAACCCCAAGGCACCTTCAGTCTAAGGAAGAGACGTAAACAATACAACAGAACTGCTAACAGTGAGAGAGCATTGCAGCACAGGACCAAGTCCGCAAGCTAAGCTGTACACTCATCTACCTGTCCCAAACTTTCAAAGCTCATCATGGATAGGCTAAGGAGGCCAGAAAAAAAACCAGACTGATCACTCCTATCCTATGTGACTGAAGCCTCAGGGGCACAAAGTTAACCTGAAGCAAATGTCATTGCTGGCATTTCACCAATCTAAACCGACCTGCAGGAGCTGGGTAGGTAAGCAAGACACGCTGCAAGAGCCTATTCAGAAAGACAGATACTCTTTAATGCACATGTTTTGAGCCTTTCTTCCATTTTTTTTCCAGACACGCTGGATTAATCACTTATTTTCTGTGCACCTCATTTTTTTCACCTGCTGGGGAAGTTATCTAAAACTCTGTGGGCAATTAATGCTTAAGGAATTGAGAGAGCTACGTAGTGTAAAGGGAAGCTGAGCTTAAGAAACTGCTACACTGGAAGCATTTTGCAGCAAAACAACTAACAGCGTAGACAGCAGCAGCAAGTTTAACGACCTGTTGATGCCTTTTACAGGGTTTCTTCTGAAAAAGCACATCTTAGTTGCTGTGTAACAAATGCATAAAATCACTGCAAGTAGAATTGCAGTACACAATATCACACAAAGGACAAGACTGAGGAAGCCTTATAGAGTATGAAAATACATGTTTGATCAGTACAGAAAGCCTAAATTAATAGCTGCTTCTTAAACACGCCAAAGGGCTCCCAACTGAGAGGCAACAATGAAGTTTCAATCCATTATTTGCATTCAAAACCAAAAAAAGTTCAATGTAAACAGAAACGTGTTTCCAGGGATTCCCAAGATGTAAAACACCCTCCTGCAATTGTATAAATAAGAGTTAGAGACTGAAACCCATTAGTATGTTTCCACTAACAAAGAAGAATAAAACTTGAACAGCAAGTTAAAACTTCAGGGAAATGACCAGTGTCAGTGTACGGCTTAAAACGCTGCTGTGCTGGCATGGAAGAGAGGAAAGCCCAGAGTAGTGTCTTAAGGAAACAAGATAAGAGCAACCTAATTTTTGATCCCATTCATTCTTACAAGGCTACACTCTTTTAAGAGTTTAAGTACTCCCTTCCCATAGCCTCCTCCATTCAGAATTTGAGTACCTTGCATACTAACACTCTTCCCTTCCCTTACTGGGGTAGAAAAAGTTGCAGCAATTTTTTCCTGTTGCTTTGAGTCTACACCCACAAGAATAAACAAAGTTACGCATTGCACGTACATCTTTAAAGAAGCAGCAAAACTGAAGATATGCTTTTGCCTCAAGTTTCAAACACCATGGCCCATCACATCACTGCACATCAGGAGGCCAGGATGAGGCTGGGAGCAGGATCTCGGGAAAAATCCATGCAGTGAGCAATGTGGGACTCAGGAAAGCTCCAGGACACACTAAAAATAGAGCCCTGTCGGAAGCACGTGCAAGTTTATACAGTGTATGTCCACTTCACTCCTAGCTGCTGCCATGTGCAACAACTGCCTTGCTTTCAGTAAGCGTTTATTCCTCCTCCTCCCACCTTGGAACTAGCCCAGAATTACGTCCCACAGCCAGTGAAGAGGTCTGAACAGACAGGAAAGTGGCAAGGTAGGCACCCGTAGCAGCCAATGACCCTTTCCAATGCCAGCTCTGCCTGTATCGGAGTATCACCACCAGATCCAAAACGCAAAAGGTAAGAGCAAACTAAGGGCAGAGACAACAGGCTTGAGCTTCAGTACCTCTGGGGTTTCAAAAGCCTTACACTCATTTCAACCAAACCTGTATTCCAATTTGCTAATACACATATACACAGGACTGAGACCCTGGAGGACTAATAAAGTGAATGCTGCTGAGGGGAAACAGCTGTCACCAGTCGGCTCAGGGGAAAAAAAAAAAATGCATAAGAGAGTAGCTACAGGTAGGTTCCCTGTGGATTTCTTTTAGATCCACTAATACCAAACGATTTTTACTAGAGCATCTAATCTCAGGCTTTTCCAGATTCGCACCCGTTTCCTCCTCATTGTGCAGAATGCAGTTAACATAACCGGCACAGCAGGAAGCACAGACTCGCGGAGAAAGCCTGGACAATTGTTCATAAACCAGTATAGCATCTGGGAGTGTAAAACTAGTTTAAGAGTATGAAAGAAGGCAAAATTTAAGGGCATTCAAACAGATAATGCAAGGGGAATCACCCCATTTCCAGTGTTAAAAAGATACAAACCTTTAGCACAGATCTAAGGCTTAGCACAGAGACCCTGACCAGTGCTATCACTGCAATCTTCTCTCGGGAAGAGACGTACCCCCCTCACTGAGGGATGTGTGCCCTGCACTGGAGGCAAAGACAAAAAGAACTGCCCAGGGTCACCTGTGAGGTTCTCAGGAGCAAGAACCAGACGCACTCTGGCCTCTGCTCGCCTTCTGCCCTGGTTCTCCAGAGTGTTTGCTACAGCAGAGCAGCTGCAACACTGACAGTCATGTTTAGACTTCAGAGCTATCAGGGACAGAAGATAACCTATCTCTTACTTCAACACAACCTAAAGCAAAATGGTTCACTTAACCCCTATTTTTCTGGTTTGCAGGAATCCTTTCCTCAAGGAGTTCTTGGCTAGCAATCTGGGGTGCAGAATTTTTGGGATAACACATTGCTCTTCATCAAAACCCTCTCATGAAGGATGTGCAAGCCAGGGTGGATTGAAGCACTCACTTCTCAGCCACAAAGTGTGGTTACACCAGAGACACTTTTCCTCTTTGGCTGTTTCACAGCTCAGAGAACCCCAGCTCACGCTCAACTGTAGAACGAGAATCAATCCTAGACCTTAAGCGAGGAGTGCAGCAACTGTGCTCCTGCCTGCACTGCCGTCACAGGTAGGTGGGCTGAATCATCTTCTGGAGAGTTTTGACAAATAATTGCCCAGGGAACAGCTTTGAGAGTTACTGAAGTAGACTGGGTCAAGAGCAAAGAAAATCTTTTGGTGCAATCTGTGACAATTCACACTGCAGACAGAGAACTTCATGTACTGTACTGCAGCCATAGACTGAGTCAGTGCCCCTAGCAGAAGGTTTTTCCGCCTCCAACTGCTCTTTATACCATCATTAGAAAGGTGCAAACAACACAATTTGTGATGCAAAGTCAACAGCTGCTTACTGCATGCAAACTTTCAAGACAGGTGAATCAGGAGAAAACAGGGGCAAACAACTACAATTCCTAGTCCTTAGAGAAGATAATAGGAAGTTCAGCTATATTAAAAAATAGATTGGTATTTTTGGGGGACACAAGAAGAAAACTTTCAGTTCTAAAAACTGCACTAGTCACCAGGAAAACTGCTGTGATGCCAGGAATATTTACACTGCAATGATGTCAACTAGAAAAATATTTTCACTTGCTGTCTGTGTAAATCACTAGCATTTTTGGATTCACTAAAAAGAATAAGTTTGTAAAGCCTCCCTGAAATCCTGACACTTCCCCAGCACAAGAATGATGTCTCAACAGTAGCTCACACAGAGCCTGTATTTGCACCAACACATGAGGACAGGGCTGGCATATTTGACTGTCCTGGGTTTGACCCAGAACAAGGGCTCCCTCCTCAAAGCAAAAAAATTTTCAGAAGAGAAAAAAAAAGCAGTTGCATTGAAATGCTTCTCTTGCAGCAGCCAATGACTAGACTTCTGTCAGCAGCCAGGATCACACACAGTTTATACACATGGGAGTGGTGCAAGCTGTGCTCAGCGTCCTCAGAGGAGAGGCTCTAATGGCATTTGTTCAAAGTCTTTTATTAAGCACCCCGTGACAACATGATGTGGCTTTGGCCAGTGCTGGTCTCCTGCCTGCTGTAGGGAGGAAAGACTTGAAGAGGCAGCACCCTTGGGAACAACATAAGGCCTCCGCAATCCTCACTATTAGAGTATAAATTGAGTCTGCAAGACAGAAAAGTGGTTAGCACAAACTTTAAATCACCCCTGCCAAGCACTGTTTTACACACTGGAGTCAGATGACTCTCCCACTACTTGTCTAATATCATGCCTACCAAGCTGAACTGACAGGGAGAGCATGGACAAAGTATTATAAAAAGTTTTTTTCAGAAGACCAGGCACTTGATATCACACCCAAGCGGGCTCCTCACCCTAGGAGCAACTCCCACACTGATTCTAGCTGGTGGTTTTTATTTTTTTCACATCTACAATAATTTCTTTCAAGTATAGGGCTGCACTGGGTGGATACAGCCCAATTTCACCTCTGTCCCTATTTTGGGTGAGTTAAATGATCACCCACCCACACCAGGCATCTTACCACCAGAATCTGCTTTGCCACAAGTGCCACTCTCCAGATAAGGGAGGGAATGCAATTCCCCTGCCTTAGGGGGACAATACTACCATTAGCATACAAGAAGAAACCTGATTCCAGCTAAAACACACAAGCAAGTAAACAAAAGGTAAATGGTAATGACAGTTAAGGTTTCTACACTTCTAACTGTTCTCCTGAGTCTTCCAAAAGAATAGAGGAAAGGTAGGGATAGAGGATGTAGAAAGGAGCATCACCACCGAACTGTAGGTCACAGTAGCTTTAAAGGTGAGTTTATTACTAAGTACAGCTCCTAGATATGGTGCACCAAATTCCACTGGAAGTCTTCAATTTACATCAGTAGACACGGAATGTAACTTTAAGTCACTGATTTTAATTTCGTTATGCACCTGTCATCTGTTTATTTTGTTACATTCCAAGTCTCCCTAGCTGGCAACTGTTAAATCACACTGATACAGACACCTGAATATAAACTGTAACTTGTTAACACAGGATAACATGCTGTGGTTACTTTATTATGCATAATAAACTTATAACTTTTTCAATTAAAAAAGCTCCACGCAATATATTATCAGTTTGGTGAGGTTTTTTGTTGGTTTCGTTTGTTTGTTTTGTTTTAAACTAATGGCTTGCATCTTTGGATGGAAATCAGAATTTTATTAAATGCACAGCCAACATTTTTCAGATTCCACCTTACACAAAACTCACATCTGCCTTGAATCAGACTTACGAAAGGGAGAAAAACATTTACTTAATTTGTTTCACATCTAAAGTCTATTAAAAAAGAAAGCAAGAATAATCCTTGGAAGTTGAACTGAACCAATTGCTTCTGGTTATCTCGTTCCTCCATTGTAAGAGCAGTCCTTTCTTTACATAGGCAGAAATAGCTATGTGTGAAAAGTTAGTTTTCTTTGTTCAGCTTTCAAATGGCTTCCGCCATCACAGTCACTAAATCAGCTGTTTAAACTGAAGGAAATCTGCTGCAGGTCCAGAGTCATCAAAAGTTCATTTATCACTGCCCTTCAAACTCTGAGTGCTTAACTAATGACTTCCATCATATCAGAGGTTCTGCTTTACAACTACTGCAACATGATCACACTCTCTGCTTTTCAAGTTTTCTGAACACGAAACCTAACATTATTTAAAGATTTTAAGAGGTTGGTTGGTGAGAGGGTTAGTAACATGATCAAAAAACGATGAGCACTACAGAAGCAACCATAGGGATTCAAGACTTTGTTATTCCTCCTTAATATAACCCAAAATGAGAAAAAACAAGTTATTTAGCATATTTTCAGGAGTATTCCAAATAAAAAATTAAGAAGTATTTACTCCCACTTGATTATTTGACAGCAGAAATAGGCAAAGGAAACAGGAGGAACATCTAAGACATATTTACAATCTGATAATTTATTCCTGAATTATTTGACTATAAGGCTAAGAAAAACTATTTTCAGAAGTTACTTGGCTGCCAGTTTTATATATGTTGAGACAAATTTTTAAAAGGTTATTATGATTCTCACTAGAGTCAAAATTAAATCAATACATCTGTTAAAATTTATGATGAATTTTACATGAAGGACTAATACCACCCTGAAAGCTGTAGCCCCTCCAGCTGATTTAGGAGTGTGCTCCTACACAAACAGCCCAGAGCAGCAGCTGGACTGCTCCTTCCTATCCTCCTCTCCCAAGGATTTCAAGCCTGTGCTAGACAAGACGACTTCTGTGAGTAAACCCGCCATCCGGGTACCCAGCAGCAGAAAGCAACGCTCACACTCTTCCGAGTAAGTCTGCTTTACCGAGAAGAGCACAGCAGCCCCAGTGGTTTCTCAGACTGCAATCCCTGAATACATTCAACCTGTTTGCGTCTGGATGCATTTCAGCAACGCTCTTTTTGCAAGTTTTAAAGTGTGCCAATTTATTTTTGAACTTGGATCTGTTTTACAATTAGCAATTACCTTACCTCCTGTACTCTGGTCCCTAGCACACCGGAAAAAACTCCCCCTTTTTCCTGTGATCACGACTGCGACCTGTGATCAGCTTTACCTGATACTATCAGATGTAAAAAAGCACCGATACTGAAACCCTGGAGCCTCAAGCTTTCGCTAACGCACAGTGGTAGTACTATGTAAAGCCTGTAAATGGGAAAACTATTTGATGAGTAGCCTTAATACCGTAAGAATTACGGAATACAAATAACCTATTCTGAAAAACAGCTCATGACATGAGATATTTACTTACCATCTCCAAAACTAACAAGCTGCATGTACAGATCAAAGAGGTATAATAAAACTGAAAGTTAACAGCTTGTAACAGTAAAATTTCTCTTCTAGTGATGGTGTACTAAACACCCCAAATTTGTTGGCGTCAAGATAAATTCAATCTGGCTTCCTAAGGATATTTGTTTGCATCTCTAAAAGGTGAAACAGTTCAGTAGTCTCTGCTCAAAAGAGGATCTACCACGAGAAAAACAGCTCAACATAAATTTTCACAAGAGACTTTAAAAAAAGTACCAGTTACCTTGAGATTAAAATATAAAACAAGATACTTCCTGTCACTACAGCCTGTGACAAACACTGGAATCTTGTCTGCTAGCATTCTGCAGTAAGACAGCTACCCTGACACAGAAACTGATTTTTTTAAGTGAAAGCAATAAACACAGTTAAGTAAAACAAGGAGGTAATTTGCTAATTCCCATCACCACATTCTCAGAAAAATCTAACTTCCCTACAGTGAAAAGTGTGCAGCTGTTGTCAAGTCCAGCGTTTGTTCCATCAAGGACTGCATCAGAAGATGCTTTATGAACTACATGCACATCTGACACACAAGAATAATTCTGGTTTGGTTACGTGCGAGGGGAAAAATGTAGTAACCAACAGGGAGGAAACACCACTTGATTCTTGGTGTACAAAAACGCTTGACAACTTATTTCTGTACTGATGCCTTTTTGCATTACCAATCTCCTCAAGTAATTTGATCTGAACTTAGTTCTGTATCTAGATAAACTCACTCCGATCACAGGATTTGGGAAATCACATACCTGTAGTTAGCAAAGCCCAAACCACACTGCCTACTAATATACTACCTGGATACCTGGCAGCGATGGGCAGGAGACAGTTAAGACTTAAGGAACAGCTTATGAGATGAAGAACTGAGCAAGTGTCATTGCTGACCAAATTACACCGATAGGAGACCTATGAGAAACCTACAAATGACACAGATTTCCATCCATTTTTAAGCCTTCAAACGCTACATGGATGCTTATAAGAAAGCCCTTCTGAATACCAGACCTTGTCTGAACTGGAAACTAGTGGAAAACTTACCTCTCCAGTCTCTGAAGCAACTATGATAAAAATCGCCATTATACTTGCTTGTAGTCCATGGACTACAATTTTTTTAAAATACTTTTTTCAGTATTGAGGAAAAACAACTCAAGTGAGGGCTGCTTTGACTCTGTTCTCCTACAGAGCTAACTGCCAAAGAGTAATTCCAGAGCTCTGCTGAGATTAAACTGTTAATACACACAAAAAGACACTATAAAAAAATCAGCTTAGGAAAAAAAAAATCAAATAGCATATTTATTTCAGCTCCATTCAAAAAATAAATATTTGCCATGTGCAAGTCAGTTCCCTAGGACTTCCCTAGAAAAACCAAACTGAGAAGCATTCCTTTCCCCAGTTCAATGGCCCTCCCAAAACACAAACACACTGATGTCATGCAAAGAGGACTCCTTGAACTACATGCTATCGAGTTCCCTTTGGGATTCAAGGTTTCTTAGCCTGGATTAGAGTCGGAGCATGAGGCTCCTGTGCCTGGGTGGATGGGTGGGGTATTTACAAAAAGGGAGAAAAAAACCCCAAGAAGTTAAATTAAAACCAAACTAATTCTGTCATTAATAAATGAGGCTCACATCTGTTTTGAACACTGTTTCATGTTCTTGTGAAATACAGCTACAGGGGACTCATTTCACAAAACAATGCTCCACAGCTTCATTCTCTGTAAAGGAATCCATTTAAAAATACATACTTTAGCTTCAGTACACCAAGACCTTGTAAACCTCCCCAACTCTTCAAAAATGTGGCCAGGGCGTTAGTACCGTTTCTCATTCTAACGAAGTACACTGATGAGGAACGGGGCAAAGCCCAAGCACAGATCAGTTCCTAGGAGATCCAGCCCAGCTTCTGAACTAGCTATCCCCGCTGACAACGCCAAATGTAATCTGTTTGCTAAATTGCACACAGACCAGGTTCAGCTGGTGTGCAAAGACAGCACCAGTAGCTTTGAAAAAAAATAATCTATCGAATTCCTGAAAGAGACAAATATTGTACCAGATGAGTGCTGTACGAGAGGCCTACTCATGAATGAAAAAAATTTTAACTCAGGCTATGGTTCAACAACAAATTCCCTTCTTCCTCTACACAGACGAGCTCATGCTTTGACAGTGATGGATAGCAAAACCGTAAACTGAAGATCGTGCATCACTGGACAAGAGTCTCAACAACAGGGCTGGGCAGGAGGGAGGGGGCAGACATGTTAGACACAGAAGGCAATGCTTGAAAAAGCTGGAGAATGACAGCTTTACACCTTCATTTATGAAACAAGAATCTGAGGGACTCATCAATTCAAGTGCTTTTGTGTAAGATTTGATTTAAGAATTAAATACTGGGACAGCCAGCTTATTGCTAGCTGCAGTCTCCAATCACTGCAAGAAAAGCTACGGGCTTGGGCAAACAAAACTACACCGTGCTGGGCTTTCCCAAGACCACAGACTGACAACTAAAGAAGCCAAGCGCAGAGCATCAAGTTGAAAGCTGTATTTTCCTGTCTACATCTAGATGATTAGAACAGTCTAAAACCTAGAAAGACTCTTCCTTTAGATACAAGTGATGCTGAATAAGCCTCTTGATGATAAAAGACACTGTTTATGACAGCTACCAAACTCCAGAGAGCAGCATATTTAAAATTAGAAGACTGTATCTACTCTTAAAAACAGGTATTTCAAGGATAGTTTGCTTATGCTTCCCTAATGAAGTGCAGGTGACATACACAGCTATGATTTTATGACTCAGAGAAGATGCTAGCTCCTCTGAGAGGCTTCCCGGTTTTGGAGTAGGAAAAACACAGAAGAATATAAAAAAGCAAAAGAGAAAAGTTATCCACATTCATGTCCAAAGGTATCCTGGATAGCTGGAGAGATGTTCCAATCTGCTGGAGCAAGACCAAGTAACCCCAACACCTACTCAGCTCCAGTATGACAACTTGCAAGTACCAGAGCTAACAGCACTGATATCCTGACTGATTTGTGCCAGTGTTTGTGTATTAAAAAGATGGGTCAAGACAACTCCTACAACAGAATTGGGCAACACTGCAGAAGTTAGTCAAGGTTACTGTGAAGAGTTCATCTCTTGCATTGTATTTGTGGTCACATGAACCTACCACCTCTGGATCTGGCAATTTACACTTCAGTACTGGAACACAACTCACACCTTCACTTTTTCTACTGCCAGAAAGCACTCAAGACTTTTTGCTCTTTATCCCTGAGGTGCACAGGTACCAAACTGAAGGAACCTAATCTTCACTCAAAACCAATGCTAAAAACTAAGTGTTGAGGGGAAACACCTGTAAGGAAAGCTTACTCTGATCCACACATAAAGGAGTTTCTTGTGCACAAGAAGCATTACAACAGAAATAGCACATTGCAACAGCCTCAGTGACATTCTCGGTCCTCAAAAGAAGAGCAGGCAGCTTTTTATTCCCCATCTGGTGGTCATTAACTTTAGAGTAGAAACCTCAGAGTACGTCACTAGTACTACTCCATCCCTCCATTTTGTACATGCTGCTTATGTTGCAATGAATCACACCCTCACATAGATCTCCAAAGAGCTTCTGCTTCCAGCTTCCCAAAAGGCTAGATTAAAGCAGAGCGTGCTCGTCTAACTTGTAAGTGTACCTTCTTGGGCGAGTTCAAACTGGTACCTGCCCATCCCAGCTGTTTTATCTCTCCAATAATTGATCTTACTCACAGGCTTGCCAGCATTTACAAACTGGCAGAAGACACAATATGCTCTTCCTATTGCTCAAGGCTCTATTAGGAGACACTCAGACCAAGGTGGCATGTATGGTGCAAGAGACTAACCTGAGAAGTACTTGATACCGGAACCCGCACACAGACCAGGAAACTACTGATCTCCCTACTGTAAATCCACTGATTTCACTAACTGCATAACCCAGCACGCAACATTTTAGTATTTGTGAAATAATTTAGTACCACAGAAAAAAAATGCATGCTTTAGCTCCTGAGATGAGTTCTGCATTTAAGAAAAAATTACAACATATGCTAAAACTGCAGAACCCGCTTTTTTTGCTAACCACCTCAGACCTCAGCTGGATAGAGAATTAAAAATCAAAAGTCCAAGTTGGAATTGAATCTCAGTCCTAGCCAGACAGCTTTGTATTTATTTCTGTGCTGGAAGAAATCACTCCCACTCTGCTCCTGCTTCTCCACCTCTGAGAAAAGCATAGTACTCCCGCTTCTCCCACTGTGTTGCCTATTTAAACAGCACGGCCTTAGGACAGGATAACAACATACAGCTCAATGGACCTTAATCCCAGGCACAGCTCCACGTGTAACAGAACATCCCTCCCCAGTGCTTCCTGCCTTCAGCTTCAAAAGAGTCTCTCTTCATACTCCACGCTTCACCCTCACACAGCCTGACCAGAGCACCAACGACTACGCTGATCACTGGCAAGACAGCATCACACAAAAGAACTGCCAACTTACTAAGCTACTGATCTCCCTAAGGGCAGAAGGAACTCCATCCACTCGTAACCACGGCAGAGCAGATCAAGGAAGGCAGCCCTCCTACCTGGTTATCAGGTGTCCAAACTATCTCATGTCACAAGCTATGTAACAGGTGTCCTCTGCCACCACCTGTAGTTTTCTCCTCCTAAAACTCCGCCTGCAGACCACACAAACAGAAGCCTCTTAGAAATCTCTGCATTTCAGTTAGAAGACCACTACATATTTCTCAGCTCTATCTTCAGATACTTAAAAATCTGCAGACATTTACCATACTTCAAAGGGGAAAAAAAACCAGAGGAGACAAGAGCCCACTTTTCTCTCACTGTCTCCCCTAAAAGGTCTTTTTAGGCCACCTCTCCAAAACAAGAAACTGCAACCTCAGAGGAAGACGAGCAGCTGTTTTGACAAGTCTGGCCCTTGTTCAAATACTGGAATATAAGCCTTGAGAAGTAATACATTGCCATCAATAAAAAGTTCAACTAAAGTACACTGCCCTGGCCCTAAACCACAGGTCAGCTATTCCATGTTACATACAAAGGAAAAACTGCCACGTTGTTATTCAAATTGAAAAGGCGTACAGGAGAAAAGTGGGAAATAAAGGAATAAAAAAGGTCTTGGATAACACTCCACAAATTCATATTCTCATGTGTCAGAAGCAGTGTTAGGCAACACAAAATAAGTGAGAAATGCCAGGAAAAATTAAAAAGCTGTCTGTAATTGGGTATTGCTCCATTCTTATTAATCATTTTCTTGACTTTCTACCATGAAGCCACCTCTCTGGTCAATGTCTAAAAACTATTCTTTAAAATTCTTAAAATTATTCCATTTAGACACTGACACACATCTTCTAGCTGCACCAAACTGACAATACATTTGTATGGAAACATGGTAACTTCCATGCAGGATACACTGGGTAGTGGAGTGAGCCCAACATTTCAGAAATTACAAAGCATTTCATAAAATTATTTCCAGAGCAGCCAGACAAACACTGCTCATGGATTAGCCCAGCGGGTTTCAGACAGGATAAACTGTATACAGTCTTATCCACATGGAACACGAGACCCCATATTTCACTTGTTCCTATCATTTATTCCCTACCACAGCAAAATGCTCCACTACTGACGCTCCAGATGTTTGCTGCAAAAATTAGTAAGACTGTGCAAATCAATAATTTGCATTTCAAAATGAGCAGTAAGTAGTAAAAATCACCAGGGTCTTATTTTTAGAAAAATCATTGAAAAACAGCATTAAGGGAGAAAAAGGGACATTTCAAAGGATCAGAACTATGCCTTCACTGAGAATGTGTGTTTCTCCCTCAAATAAAATTGTACTATCTGCTAAATACTGTGTGTCTGTAGGAGACTATGTCAGCTGCATACAGCAGCTGAAGAGACGTAAAAGGCACTTAGCCAGCACATCCTCACCATGCAGCACGGCTTTATAGACAGATGTGACCAAGTCAGAGGTGAGTTACATACACTGATCAAAATATTCTGGTGAAGCTACAAGTACACTCCAAGCTTTTCCTGAGGCAGAAATCAATCTCTTCAGTCATGGAAAAGCACAGCCAGCAGAATCACCCCACTGCAGCACTGAATTCCATGAATGTCCATCTGTCTTTAACACACAACCACCTACGTTAGGCAGAATTACAAAGACGCAAATCTTCATCTTCTGGTGGGCATCATGAAGCTCAGCACTCTGCAATGCCACTGGAGAAGGACGCCACTGTCCTTATAACACTCCCTACAAAAAACCCTTCTCTGACGAAGGTATGACAAAAATACACACATGCACACCCACACAGCTCACAACTGCACAAAGCATATGGTAAGCTTGTGACCATGAACAAATACATTCATGTCAAAAATATTGATAAGGAATCAAAAAAGATCTAGTGATCAGAAGCTTTGCGGGAAGCAGCTTTCGGCTCCAAGACTTACATGAGCACTCTAATAAAACAGTTTCCAAATAGCCTGATGCTGTCCCCTCTTTATTATCATCCCAATTTCGGAGTTACCTTCAAACTTAAAAAGATATGTAAGTACTTCAGGTGGAGACACGTTTTTCTTGATGAGGTATTGTCTGCAGAGGCTGAATGACAAGCACCTACACCAACTTTCCTGCTACGCCTCCCATATTTGAGGCTGCACTGCCCCCATCCCATCAAGACATGCATTTCAGACATTTTCCAGCCCCCGCCTCCAAAGCTTTCCAAGACGGGAGTAAAGCATACTCAATGCTGTCCGTCCTCGTGACTCCTTCATGTTGGGAGCTGGCAGTTTCAAAACACACAGCAGCTGTCAGTACAAGTTAATTGTCCGAACTGAACTACTACTGCGACCATCTTCGAGTGAGGCTGTTGAGACTTAAGTAACAAAGGAAACTTCCCCAGGGTGAAGCAACAGTATCAGACACAGTATTTATGAGAGCTGTCTGGCCATTTCTTCACTTTTGTGCAGAATACATTATTCTAGTGGACAAACAGGCCTTGAGATGATGGAAAACATCACTAGAACTTTGTGATAGCACTCTAGCAAATTCGTGAGGCAATTCTTGTTTGAACTGCTGTCTCTCTTCTACTCATCTTTCATCATTACAGGGCTCCATCTCTATCATTAGCTATTAACAGCGAACTATTTGCCATGGTCTCCCGCTTCCCCAAAAGCATCAAGTCTGATCTTCACTCGTTGTGCTGGAGGATCTCCCAGAATATTGTTTATTGCAAGGACTGGCACAAAGCTATATTTCACATCGTGACTCCTGCTGACACTGCAACACGGACTGAGGTTTAACAAAATCCTGCTTTCATCTCAAAGACCACCGAGAATCATTCATGTTAAGAAGGTGTTACAAAAGAACCAGAAGATGCTACTGCAGTTCACTATGATCATTAGTTTAAAAAGCCAGCATTCAAGATTAAAATATGTCTAACTATAAATCTAACTAAATCCACTGGAACTATCTAGTATTTATGTCAGCCAGGACATTTTGAACAAATGCTGTGCTAAAAATACTGTAGTCTCACACACACACCAGGAAACCACTACTACAACTTGTTCAGCTGAACTACTAAATAGCAGGAGCTTGCCGTAGGAAAGGCTGTCTCTGCTCTGCCCGGAACAGCACTTCAGCACCGTATTAATTCCACTGTTCAACCAGTGACAGACAGTGGAAGCCAGCAGAGGCACATGCGGTGGGAGCTCGCTAGAGCAGACAGCTAATAGAGAAAGGACAGCAGTAATTGGGAATACTGTTTAAAAGGAATAATCCTACTATAGCCAAGAACTGGGTTTTAAACTGATTTTCTAGCTGTTCTTTCAGAAGAGCAGGTCAGCAGCAAACTCACTGCTGGAACAACAGCAAGCCCAAACCCTTCTCCTGTTGTCTTAACGGGAGGAAGCATTTTGAAACCTAATGATGATACATATTTAAACGCTGACAGTGCTAAACAGCTCAGAACGGATAGTCACGCAGGGAGAAGGTACGGCTGGGCATATCTGTCATACGCTGCTGTCTCAGTCAAATGAAACAGCCCCAGAAAAGCACGATGATCAACACCAATTGCTACAAGGAATATCCTCTCTCAGATTTGGAAACCTAAGACAGTCATTCAAAACTGCAGGCAGGAGTGGAATACATAATGCTAAATAGTATTTTGCTTCCACGTTTCAGAGTGTGAGGTTTTCCATAAAACTTGGGGCAGCTTCTACAAAACTAACAGCTGCAAAGGCAATTCCATTTAATAAGCCATAAATATTTCTGAATGACTGCATGTCTCACAAGGATATGAGAAATTTTATTAGCACAACCAGCTCAAGCAGACTTGAAAGATCAACAATCCCTTCTTGAAAAGGCACAGAAAAAAAATCTGCACTGATTTGTTATGTTAAATTGTCCTTTTCTTAAATAGACACTGATTCATTAAAGCCCATCCCTGCTGTCTGATAACAAAAAAAGCAGATACACTATTAGAGCTCCGCTGATTTTAGCAGAACTACAGCAGTTTACAACACCAGTAAGAATCTGACCTGAAGCCTCTCTCTAACAGGGCAGTGGCTTGTGCTATTTCAGCAGGTATTGCTTTAACAGGAATCCAGTGAAATCATTAACAGAGGAATTTAAGTCAATGAGATGTTAAGTACTTGCTATAATTATATATTATTGCAGCTTCTGCTGACAGTGCAGCTCAGGAGGCTGGAATTCAATGAACTATCCAACAAATATCTGAAGTCACAGTTGTAAACGAAATTAAATCTGAATTTGTGTTCAATCATGTTTATAAGCTGTGTGCGTAATTTAAGTGAAGCCATGTAAAAACCCACACTTTTACATCGGTTCCCTGGTTAAAACTGTTTCATGTTTTACAAAGTAAACAAAGCAGCTCTGATAGCATGTTAATAACAGATATCACTTAACACCCTAGTAAAAGGAAAAACATCTTAAGAAAATCTGCTAGAAGTAGGAAGCACACAGCCCATTAACCCCCGAAACACATCTTCCAGCACTTTTAGATAATTCTGCTGAGTTTTAACAAAAACAAAAGTTGGCTGCAGCTAACAGAAATGCATTCAACTCCCCACTCCCACAAGACACCCATTAAGTTTTAACCTGAATGCTGAATGTGTCAGAACAATTAACACAACAGACCTCAAGGTCTTTAGTAAAGCCCTTCTGAGGCTACTGCTGGGGAAACAGATGCAAACAACTTAAGTAGCACATGATATTTAAGAGCATCTTACCAATTATACATTTATTTACATTTCTGACTCTGCTTTTCTGAGAAGTGTCACAAATGATCAATTTGCTTCAGAGTACCCCCACTTGTAACAATCTGTTACATCCTACAACCCTGCAATAGATTGCTGTGAACATATTGAAAATCAATGTGAAAACAAAATAAATAAATTTTGCAGAGATTGGGGTCTGGCGTTTAATACTTCTGAAATAAAAAAGCTAAGTGGTTTCAGACTTAAAACTGCCTCAATTATTGTTCTGAGGCTGTGGGCAGCACTTTTGACAATGCAGGCTCATCACCCAGCACTGCAGTCTGGAAGTGAAGGCAGGGAGTGACTCAAAGCTTGTGTTGGAAGGAACAAATTACCTTCTTCAGGATTCACATCTCCACGTAGTCTTACAAAAAAGGGAAATTTTCAGTGGAGATATCAATCTGCATCTAAATACCGTTAAATACCTTTTGTGTTCTGGTTCCCTTGCCAAACATTTGACATTTAAACGCGCTGGTGACATCATGCTCCCAGGGAACTTAAAAGACGGTGTTGCCCTAACGTGCACAAGTCACAGACAGAGCACAAGATTTGCTGTCAAGCTTCCTCACTTTGTGAAGTTTGTTTAGTACAGTGGCTCTAACAGCGGCACTTAGGTACACAGAGCCCTATGTCAGAAGTGGCCCTGCTCTCTTTCAAAAAACTCTCACCCATCCAGAAGGTGCCAACAAAGCAGCTGCAAGGAAGAACAAATCTGGTCTCCTACAGCCTGTTTCACAACCACTGAAAATCTTAAGGTTCTCCGTTATGTTGCTTTTCCGTTTGCTGGCATTTAAATCACCCCCACCTTTTACACACACAGCTCTATCACACATGAAACATGAAGTTAAATGCAAAATGTGCTGAAATTCCTTAACTTGTTCAGCACTCTTGCTATTTAATTTAAATTTCCCTCGTACTCACTCCCCTTCTTATCTTCACCCTAATACACACAGAGATGCCATATGAGCGCTCAGGCCAACATAGAAAACCTGCCAGTTTCTGATAAGATGCAGCAGGAGCAAGGGCTTCTTTTTTCCCCAAAAAATTCACTGTTAAAGCAAGACTCTTCTTCAAGCGTACTTGACTTCTGGAAGCCATCCCTATGACGCTGGACCATCAAATTCACACTTCACTCCTGTTAATATACTGTAATGGTTACTGCAGTGATACTGGCCTCAAATTAGATCTTCACATTACTGGTCAAGTCAACCAGAGGAAAAACAACACTGCTTAGGGTGATGCCTTCATGTTCTACACAGAACAGTTCTGGATTTTACACAAGCTCTGATCACAGGCTGATGAACAGCCAAGACACTAACAGCAGTTAGTGGAATTTAGTAGCTTTGGAATGCAATTCGATTATTTTGCAAACAAGAGTAATTTTTATCTACTGCACTCTGCAAACACAATGAGAAAACTGAAAGTCAAAATAAATAGCTCCTAGTCTCAATATTGTCCTTAGTAAGTGGTTATTACATTCAACCATAATAACAAAGCTCTTAAAGGCAACACTCAATAGTATCCAAACAGATTTTGCATCTGAAGTGATCTGCAATTTTACCAGGTGAGAAAAAAAACAGAATTATTCCCTCTCTGCGTACATAGTTGTGACTCAATGTTCACATCCATGAAGAAGGGGTCATTTTCAATGACCCAGCTGTACTTGGAAATTACAGTTTTAGTCTACCATTTCCCTTCTACAATGCTGAAGACTGCGAGGATGTCACCTGCAGAAAAGGCTCTCTGTTTCAGCACAATATTGTTCTCAGGGTGGTTTGCACACAGCCACTGCTAGGACTGAACATGGAAAATTATTTGCACTGCGTACTGATACTAAAAATACAGTTAAGGTGAAAAAAAATACCCACTACGGCCAAATTAAACGGGAGGGAGAATCTGGATATTGAGATGGAATGCAATTACCCAAGTTGGAATTTGCCCAGGACACTCTTGCTTAGAGTGATCTGGCTATTTAATGACAAGAAATAGCCAGGAACACGTATTTACTGCTGGCATCCTCTCATACCTCATACTACCCTGCTATCAATGAAACGGGTGTGTAATCAGACTCGAGTTCTCAGCCACAACCAGGGTGCTCCTCGGTGACCTGCAGCGGGCCAGCAGATCCACCCACCTTACTTCAGCTGCAACAACTGGCGTGATCACCACCTGAAGTAGCACGTCCACTGACCTACATATGAACTTCAGTAACAACAGGAAGCTTCAAAGTGCTTAAGCTGCTCTATTACTGATACATTATCCAGAAGTCACCCAAAACATTCTTTATTAACAAAAATGTTTACATTTTGTAACTGTACGCTGGTACATTCAACATTCAGAATGAGTCAGTACCAGCCCTCAGAAAAATTTTCCCTAAACATAAAGAGCAAAGGCAGCCTAAAAGGAGACTTTGGCTCTGCTGTTAAGAGCTGCCTAACAATAATCAAAGTACAAACCAATTCTAAACATCTGGGAGGGAAAAAAAAAAAAAAGTACTTCAGATTCCTACCACCCACTCCTAATCTTTGCCACTAAATAGGATCAAAACAAGAATATAAAAGCTAGAGCCTCACCACTATGCCTGAATGAGAACTGCATTTCTCAGATCCGCACATGACAATTCCCGATACAGAAGTGCAAAGAACTCCTGTGTAGAGGAAACAAGACTCGGAGAAAGCAGAGGTGACAGGTTTTCAGGAACATCAGTCCTGGTCACAAGGTCAGAGAGGACAGTGTCTATTCCACATTATTGCCTTAGCAAGACTAACAGGGTTACACACACCTTTCAGCACTGAAAAGGATTTTGGATTTTAGGGGCCTCTAATCAGCCACAATGTCTCATGACTGACATAAAATAATTACAATAGGAGGAAAAGGGTGCTGATATCTACACTGGTATGAATTTGTTGGGCATCTTTCATTTACCAGGAATTCTTTTTTCCGTTAAGGTATCTTACTTCGAATTTCTGTATTGAATTCCTCCAACACATGGCAGAAATAAAAACTGGAATACTTTTAAGTGCTGTGTACCTAAAACCCTTACAAAAAAAAAAAAACCCAACACAAACCAAAAAACCCCAGCACATGGTCACAACAGAGGAAAAGAATCCCTCTAAGAGGCTCACTGGAAGCTGGAGTGGAAAGGTTGAATATGCATCATTTCTGCTATGTACCTCAGTACATAACTAGAGCTTACCAGGGACTACTCTCCCCTAAATAAAGATGATCATCAGCAAATATCTCCCAGCATAAGAAGGCTACAGGTATTCAAACACATGCTTATATTTAAGTTGCTTCAAGAGTTACCCCTGCATTGCTTGGGAAATCCACTGCACCCTTTTTTTCTCCTAAGAATTATTTGTAGAGTTCTACTACAGATTCAGAATAGAAATAGAAGTTCAAAAGCTGCATATTAGCTACTGCCTGCTCCTACTGCACACACACAATCACATTCCAATGAACTGACAGAAAGAAAGGTGCATGCAAACGTAGATTTGTAAATATTTACACACAGTACCCTACACAGCAATCAGGCACATGGAGATCGTCCAGAAAAGCTTGCTAAAAATCAGTAAAACTCGAAGTCAAGCAGGTATCTTCAATCATTTTTTGTCCTCTATCACCTCACCAGTCAGGAGACAGCTCAGAATTCCTTACACATCCCGAACAGTGACAATAACACATAGAAAGGTAGGTCGTATGTCCTTAACCTCCCTCCACCTTGCTTAAGCCCTTCATTTGGTCACCCACCAACCTGGGGAGATTACAATTACTTTGCTTCCTAAAAATATGAATAAACAATAAGAAAAAGTTAGCAGCCATCAGGCTGATTAGAAAATATTAGTATGTGTGTGTATATGTATGGATATAGATACATAGAGCCATATAAGTGTATATATTCATATATACATATACATAAAAAAACCCCAGGAGTCCTATACTGTTTCTGAATGAAATGAACAGTTAGCTTGCAAACTTTCTTAAGTGATGCTGCTTACCTTTCTGGAACTGCCTACACTGTCGTTTTGTTTTTTTTTTTTTAATGTGAGCTTTTATTTTAATTAAAAAACTCCACCCAAAAAGGTAAAGTTACATCAATTAAACAGAAAGGCAAGAAATAAGACTAATCTTAAAATGGATGCAGCAGATTCTTTTAAAGAGCAACATGTTGCAATCACCTTTCATTTTAGGGGAAGGGAGGGATTCCCTGAAAGGAACAGAGACGGGGAGCAGTGGGGGGAAGGGAAGCTGCGATAAAAAACGGCTTGGGGATTTATTTTTCTTAAAAACTTTGCTTTCCCCTCCATTAAGAAGGGGCTGGGGGCCGGGTATCGCCGCCCGGTGCCTCTGAAGAAGGCTCCTCTCCGGCAGCTCAGGGAGGAGGAGAAGGAGAGAAAGCCACACAGAAGAGAGGAGAAAAAGAAAATGGCGCAGAGACTAAGTCCCGACCGTCGACAAGGCGACTTTCCAGGGAGGAATCGGGGCCCAAAGAAGACCCCGGGAGAACCGATGGGCTCGGATCGGGGGCCTCCGGTGCCCCCACTAGA
>NW_010146112.1:0-407 GCF_000699245.1 Pterocles gutturalis
GAGCAGGGGTGTTTCCGCAGGTGTGGGAGAGGGCAGGGGAGCGGGCAGGGAGGGGGCAGGTGGCCCTGCCTCCCCCAGCCCTGTTTTTTTCTTTTTTTTTTTTTTTCATCAGCAACGAGGTGCTGCTCTCCTTCCCCCACAACTACTACATCCAGTGGCTCAACGGGTCCCTCGTCCACGGTGGGTGACATGGGGCAGCCTCGGGGTGACCTGAGGGTCAGAGCTGCCCCCCCCAGAGCTCACCCCACACCGTCCCTCCCTTCTCCAGGCCTCTGGAACTTGATCTTCCTCTTCTCCAATGTGTCCCTCGTCTTCCTCATGCCCTTCGCCTACTTCTTCACCGAGTCGGAGGGCTTTGCAGGCTCCAAGAAGGTGGGTGGCCCTGAGGGTGTCCCCCCCGCGCTGTC
>NW_010146113.1:0-7707 GCF_000699245.1 Pterocles gutturalis
ATATATTATATATGAGAGTTGAAATGTGTTTTTCCCCATATTGCTTCTTTCATGCTAGACCCATATGTTAAGAAATACTAAAGACCAGTATATGCCTTGGGGTATAAAAATACTAACTTGAACCAAAATAAGAGTACAGTTAAAATGAAGAATAAACAACAACTAAATTCAATGAAAAGAATTCTTAATTAAAACCAGAAAGCACAAGTCACAAAGGAAGTACAGTAAAATGCTCAGGACACTCCCAGCCAGCCAACCCTTTGCAGTTACTCTAACAAGAAAAAAAATAGCAACTTTCAAAATCATTGTTCAAAAAGGGAATGTTTCTAAGCAGAAAAATGCACCTTACCAGAATATTATCAACGATCCTTAAAACATGATGACAGAAAAATTACAGTTTTACAAGTATAACTTACAGGGAACCTTAAAATGTGTAAAGACAGGAAGTTGCAACAAGGAGAAAACCTAAAGACATCTCACGAACAAAACTTTTGGGCTTTGTGCCTGAAATCATACAACCGGTTTATGATTTGCAATTCAATCTTGAGAAGCAAGCAGACTAATCACTTGACAAAACACATTCAAAATCCTCTAACCCTGCTGTGCCACGCGGAAACAATAACTCATTGTGTTTTGACTCTTATTATTCTAGTAGTAAACATGAATGGGTGCCAATGGAAAACATTTCCTGGGAATACAGCAATTTGCAGCGGTTCTCGTTTTCAGCTGTAGTTCACAGCAACCTGCAAAGGCTTCTGGCTTACCTGCAAATACAATCCTTTGACTATGCTGCCAAACACTAAAATCCAAGTGTGCCCCACTGTTTTGGACACATTTGAAAGAGATAAAGCAGTAAGTATAAAATTCCAGATTTATTTATGAGGAGTGCTCATATAATACAATAATTCTAACCTACCTCAATTTATTATCCTGAAATACAGTGACGGAGAAATGGCTACCAAAGGGCCAGATTTAAATGATATTGATATTTCTCCAAGGACTTGCTTTTCAGGGACACACTATAAAAAAAACCTAGCAGTACCTGGGAGATGTTAGTTAAATGAGACTGAACAACTTCCTATCCGAAAACAGTATCCAGTGCCTCCAAAGTCAATACACTAATTAAAAAAAAAAAAAAAAAAAAAAAAAAAAGGAGGGATATAATCCAGTAGATGTCAACTTGACAAAGGTAACTACTTCACTTTTAGATGCTCTTCCAGAAGACAAAATGAACAATGAACTAGTCAATTCTTTTGAAGTTGTATCTCTGACACTACTCTTCATTACTTCAGGTACGAGAAATGAGAATGTGAATTGACAGTGAAGAATATTAACTGCATACCCAGGAGGCTTTTCTGCTTTTTGTGGGGGTTTTTTTGATTGTTTTTTGGTTTAGAACCCTTTTTGGTCATCTAGTCAACTTCCACACGTGCATTCAGTTTAAATGCACCACGCATACAGCAAAGGAAAGCAACTCTCTCATTCACTTGCCAACAGGCAATCAAAACTGCAGGTGTGTCCTTGCCAGCGTTTAGAAAGGTAGCTGTCACCTCAAGAACATCACCGAAAGTCACTCAGTTACTGTTGGGAGAGACACATTAAACATGCCATTAAATCTGCGAGTAGTAAGTTAGGGATGCACCCTAAACAGAAAAGACGAGGGACGGAAAGCAACTGCCCCACAAACGCTTTCTATTAGGGATGAATGAAATATTTCATTCATTTCCTATGAAAAACATAAGTAAATATTTATCTTAGATAAACATAGAATGCTTCTCTCATTACTAACTCTAGTAGAACTTTAACACCAATAAGCACACTGACATCTCAACCAGAACAGCTTATTTCATCTATTTCCTCAATGTATTTTGCATAAAAAAAACCCCAAAACACTAAATAAACTGCATTTTCTTTTAAACTGGTAGCTAAAATACCTTGTAATTCAGTAAGATTCATACAAGAAGCCAAATACACTCTACTAAAATCAGCAATTTTCTAACTACAGGCGACACTAATGTCAGTCTATGCTTTGTAGCACAAATAGTGCCTAAGATGATGTACTGACATTCACGCCTGTGTGAGAGTAAATCATGACTGTCCTTCCCTTTCTGCAGCTTCCACTGATTGCAAAGCCGACATTTATGACATGTAAAAGCGTTTCAGACTTTATTTTTCATGTCAAATTAATTTAACAAGGGCTAGCGATGGAAAAATAGAGATATTGACTCATTTTATGTATTTTAGAGTCATTTTGCATAGCACTAACAAACTAAGAAAACACACTTTGTAACTTCAATAGGCCATTATCACCCTCTGGATTATAACCTTGCTTCCAGGGAATTAAAAAAAATGTTTATGGCTGAGACAGAATATATTAATTAAAGGGAATTTTAGCTTTCAACCAGACTTCCAGAGACTTTTAATCCCAGGTTTTAATGACATTTGAAGCCAACAGCAAAATGCAGTACTGAGCCCCAAGCTTGCAATGACAGTAAAACCAATGGAACAGACGAGAGCAGAAAAGACAAAAGTTAGAGGGTTGTGCTTTAAGGAGTTACATTTCCAAAAAGTGGGATGGAAACAGGAAAAAAATCAGAGAGAGTAAAAGAGTTAAATAAATGGCAGAGAGCAGTAAGAGGATCTTTCAAAAAGAAGGGCAAAGGAAAGTCCTCGTTAAGATTGACGTATGAGAAGGAGGAAAAAAACACAAGAGTCAAGCTGAGAATTACAAATGCAACTGTTTCCATGAAACAGGCAAAATTGAAGCAATTGGCAGTAGCTTATCAACTAAATAAATCAGATTACAGCAATCAACTTACTGGCTAAATTAATTAAAACATGGAATCAATTATGTCGCATGTGAAAAGTCAGGATGATGTCACCAGAGCAGAGAGTAAACATGTTCTGAGGCACCAAGGATCGTTACAAAAGGTCTGACCCTGGAAAATGCTCGCCGCGATGGCTGGTGGCGTGGGGCTGAGCCGGGACTCAGCACACGCCTGTGGTGCCACCTCCACAGCTGCTCTGTATCTGCACCTAATTACAGCTTTTAACTTTTATCACATTTTAAAACTAATCCCATATGTTAGTTATCTTCAGCATGAAATGAATCTGCAGGGTTTCTCTACTTACCCCACATTATTTAATTTTTCATTTCTGCTCTTGTGTTGCTAACACCTTCTGAGTATGGAAAATGATTCCTAGAGAATTTGGCAGTCCTTGTCCTTCCCTGCATTCCCCTGAATCTTCACCAACTAACGAGTTCACTTCTGGTCCAGTCCCAAAAATAAAAGAGAATTATTCTGCTAGAGAATCAAATGTCACAACATCCAAATGGCGAAAGAGTATCTTGAGCACACATCTAAGATTCATCTCTTCGATGCAAGGAGAAGTACGCCAGGATATCTCTCTTTTTCAATCACAGCCTTCAAACACTTACGTAATTTCAAAATATCTCTGTTCATTACACAATCTCTATGATGGTCATTTTGGATTAAAACATATTTTGGGGAATTTTGCAGAGCAAGCTAAATGCTTCATGAACTACACTGAGTCAGATGATGGTGCTTCTCGAGGAGTGTTGGTTCACTCTGCTATATGTATGTCAGAAGCAGATATATTTAGAATATAACTAAAAACTTTTAAATCACAAATATTTTGCAGAGTTTGAGATTTGCTAGAACAACACAGTTCATATTATGACCATGCTTCAAATCACATTTTAAAGACCTTTCTGACTTTGCAACTGATTGTTTTGGGAGACTGTTGCAGAGACAGTAGGTCAGGGTAATTTCTTACGTGCCAATTCATGCAGTGCCAGTTGTTTAGGACCCACAAAATAAGTTAATAACATTATCTTTTTATTACAGAAGCACTGGAACATTTGAGCATACTATTGCACATGAGGCTAAAACCTCACGTCAGTCATTTAAATTTAATCCAAAACACACTAAAAAGTGAGGGGAAAAATTTGCCTGGCTACACCTTATGGCACTGTTTTCATTGTTTAAATATCATGTATGCTCCAGGATCACACTGGATTTATAAATATGCATTCTGATGATTCCAAGTGTTTATAAACTTAATTAGAAACAGATACAAACTTGTAAGATGTGTCTCTTCTAGAAGAGCTGCTAGAAATAATTGATGTGTCTGTCTTTTTCTTGGTTATAGAATTCAAATTTATCACCAATAGCTCTGATAAGACAGTGGAAAGTTAGTTCTTTAGAAGTATGTAGTTCATGATTCAATCAGAATTTATTTAAACTGCTTCCCAGCTCTCCAAAGTACACAATACTGTATCTTTAAAAAATTATATACAGCAGTTGTTTGAGAGCAGGCCGGCAATGTCTCCCTAATCAGATGATTGCACAGATCTAAACAATTTGTTTAATGTTTTCCATCTGTGATAATTTTGTAACTACATTTTCATTGTCTGAAGAACTTCAGTGCATTTATCCTTGTAAACATTAATCTGCATCACACTCCCCTTATAAACATTAACACATCCTGTCTGTTGCATTAATCCATCTGACCAGATGCAAAGATGCAACACTACACGTGTACATCGCCCTGCCAGGGACCTAAACTATCAGATGAAACCAAATGGCAACTCCAGTTCCCTTTATGGATACAGATATGCAATCATGGCTCTTCCATTAAGAGAGCGAGGAGGAACAAGACCAGAATCATGTTAATATGCTATACTTTTAAAATATATGTTAAACAGACTCTCTACTTGATGGGTGTCATGGGTTAAGCATGGGGGCTAACCCACCACAATGGGAAAAAAGTAAAAAAAAAAAAAAAATCAACAAAATACTTTCATACATACAACAAATGTAAAATGTTTGAAATACGCCCTTTTTATTAGCAAATAATAGAATCTACATTGTACACAAAATTAAATGGTTGGAAAAACACAGCACCAGAAATCAAGGTTACTAAAATAGTTGCAACAGACAATTTTTCTAGTGAAAGTACTATGCACACATATATATTTTTAAAATAAATAAAGCTTTGTATAATTGCCCACGCCTGCAGACTTCTGGGTAAGAATTCTAAGTTGTATTTACTAGATCTCATAACCCTTGCAAGAAGCATTAAGATGCATAATCAAGTCGCTAACAAGAGGATTCAGGAGTTATTAAATACTGGGAATGCTGTTTGCCTTTCACTGCTCTAGCTTACTATGCGCAGCAGAATAACAACGCTGCAAAGCTGTGAAAATTTCCATTTTGAATGTAGCAAAGAAAATGAAGTTCTGTAATATGTGAGAAAGATATATTTTTGGGGAATTTTTTTTTTCTGATCGTATTCTTAGAAGTTTTAAAAATCTGGTAAAAACTTTCAATAAAACTTACAAGTCTACTACAGAAAAAGACTGGAAATCTTAAGTAATTTTCTTTAGTAACTCAGAAACTAGTCATCTGTTATTAACTCTGTTCATAAGGTAATGTATCGAACAGGGTTTTTACAGAATGATTCTTGTGAGACCACTCAGTTCAAATTCTGTCCTCTACACAGAGATGTGTAGTGTCCCAGGACTCTGGCACTGGTCATTGGACTAACACTCCCAGAAAGGAGAGTTCAGGCACTGATTTTAATGTTGGTTTGGTTTTGTGTGGGTTGAATTTTTTTTTTCTTAAGACTTGTATGCAAACATGAAACAATTTGTAAAACTTCTTAGATTTCAACATCTGTCTTTTCTGTAGACGTGGCTTCACTGGTTCCTGGGTGGCTGCAGGCAGATCAACGAAAAGCACAAAAAAGACAAATTATCTTCTCTCCATTCCAATGCCTATCGTCATTTTGGCTCAGACCAGCTGGAAACAGACCAAAGCCTAAATTCTTCTAAGGACCTCCACTCCTCCACTGGAAGAATCAAGATCTTTTTTGCTGGGTGGAGATGGCAGAGGCAAAGCCTGCTCTGCATCAAGAACGAGAGGAAGGTGGTTGCTGAATTGCTTGGCACTGGCAAATTTCTGCTGGCGTATGACTTCAGCTTTGTAATCTCTTCAGGTTTTCACATCTAGTTTCTTTCTACATAGCGTATCTCTTATTCATCTCTACAAGTACCTATTTGGATTTTCAAGTTTTAATCCCACCACTACTTATTTCAACAGCTTTCTTCCGTTCTTGTCAAGTCCTTCTCATCATTCTACCTACATGAACTACTACAAAATGTTCTTCCCCATCATCCCATGCATGTCTCTACCAGGTACCCATACCCCAATGGCATCAGACAGACCTCACTTCTAAAGCCCTGCACAGTCTGTTTCAACCCCATCTTCATTCTTAGCACCTACAGGCAGTAATGCAAGTTCTACATCTGGCTGATCATGAGATCCAATATCCCAGACCAGTTCATCTGGTTTTGAAGGAAACTCCTTTGTGTCTCCCCATATTCTTCATTTCTCCTACACCTCTCATGCTGCGAAAGATTTCTCCATAAACTTTAAAAGATAACTAACATACTTCCTCAGATCCTTCTTCAAAAGTCTCCTTCACTGTCATGTTCACAAAAAAACTCACACAGTTTCATCTGTTACTATTTAGTCTATCACTATAAATTGACCAGACAAACCAGAGGTGCTTCTCTCTTTATACCATCCACCGTAGTTTGTGGCAGACTATGCTTTCCAGAGCAGAGTGTCTTGTCTCCAAGAACACAGAAAGCCAACACAGAGGAGTCTATGTCTGCCTTTGTCATGTGTATTTTTCAACACTGGAGAAATCACTTTCATTTTAATTAATGTATTCCATTCGATTCCATTTTTATTTCACTCTATTATTAGATATACAGGAAGTTGAACAGATGTGTACTCACTTAGCCAATTTATCAACTTCAGCAAACAAATCAGCATTGAAGTCCTTTTTGATCTGCACTACTCAAAGCTTCTGTGCAAAGCAGTGGACACAGGCGGGTGGGAAGCAGCTTCCCCCACCAAGACTGCCATGGGCCATGCCTAGCAATTCGGATCAAGCACGGCTTTGTCACTTGGGTAAAATCCCCCTGTCCACCCTGGTTGGCACACAGACACCCCACATGACGTGACACAGTCAGGAGGCTGTAAATCTAGGAGGGCTTTGATTTTATTTAATCCACTTTGGATTGGGATTGTATCTGCCCCTATCTGACGTTGATTATTAAAGGTGTTGATAGTCCAGTGGTGATGGGAAGAAAGATTTGAAGTTCACCACTAATTTAAGTTTTTACTTCATGGAGATATTTTCCACAGTCCTCTCTCAGGACCAACAAACTGAAATTCTCAACAGATGTTAGAAAAAAAAAAAAAAAAAAAAAAATAAGGGGGGTTTTAGCCTCAGAAAAAGGGAAAGTGGAAGGATGAAAGTATTGCCAGGGTACCAAGTAAATTATTTATAATTGTTTTCATACTGCATTTGTTCCACAGGCAAAGCTGTCAGTGAAAGCACCAATGTAGTAAAACCATGAAGACCAGTTTTGACAGGAGGAAGATGACCAGTGTGACAGACAGACCATGCCCAGGGATATTTCAGCAGACGCTACCATGTGACTGAATTTTGCTCATCAGTTATGATATGTTGCCAAAGTCACTGACAAGTACTTATCTGCTGAGCAATCTTTTAATTACCTTTAGTTACCTTATTTTTTCTTCGACATAATTCCACCTGTACTTAAGCTTCATCTCACATAGGGTTCATCCTTGTCTTGGTGTCAGGACC
>NW_010146114.1:0-4431 GCF_000699245.1 Pterocles gutturalis
GGTGTCCTGCCTTCAGCTTGTCTGCCCCCTGCCTCTGTGAGCCCCCCTCCTGCCCCTCTGTTCCCTCCTCAAACCCCAGTCCCAGCCTTTTTACTCTGTCCTCGCACACCAGTGGCACCATTCCCTCTGCTGTATTGGCTGCCCTTCTCTGGACCCTCCCCAACTCCCCTCAATCCCCCTGTGGTGTGGGGACGAGACCCCCGCAGCACTAAGGAAAGGAGCACAGCAAGGCCCCTGCCGTGTCCTGGGCCTCTCCTGGCCGCGCACAGCATCGTGCTGCTTCTCCGGCTGCCCTGGCACGTGGAGCCCGTGTCTCCAGGTTCCGTTCCAGCACTCTGCGGCCCACGGTCAGGTAATTTTCTTGAGATGCATTACTTTATATTTATTCTTACAGAACCAGAGACCCCTTCTGTGTCTGTGTGCTGGAGGCCACTCCAGACCATGCGATGTGACCTTTCTTACCAGCTGTCCTGCTGCCCAGAGGGACTGCCTGGCGTCTGCCCCAGGAGCCTGCTGAAGCACAGCCATCAGCGTCCACAGGAGGTGATGAATTGCTCCTTTGTTTGCTGGAGTGAAGGCAAATGCCCAAGATCCCATCCAAGCATGACTATCAGCATTTCTCAGGGCTCGCAGGGGCAGAGCTGATTCGGGAAGGGCCGTGTGAAACAGCGGGACAGTTTGGAAACACAGAGGGAAGCATAGAAAACTCCACAGCCAGAGTGAGTGCTTGTATCCAAGAGTTTGATCAAACACTGCTTGGAAAAGCTTTAGCATTGCAAAGAAATACTTTTCTTGCATTTAGGAAAACAGAGACTTTTAGGGAAACAGGGTTACAGCACAAGGTCTCAGACACAGTGTCTGAATATGTGCCCCAAGAGGTCCAAATTTGTCACTAAGATGCAGAAATACATTTCCTCCATCTGCAAGACTGGTGGCAATATTAATATTTCTTCACCCTTCTGTCCTTGCAGGAGCAACAGCAACAACCCCATAGAGTGATACCATAAGAAGCCTATAAACTGCAGTATTTCTGCACCTCAGCACTGTAGGAAAACACTCTCCTCAACATTTCACCTGACTCCATGAAGGACAGGAGATCTGAAAACTCGTCTTGAAGTTTACTAAGCCTGGGGATAAGAGAGAAGCAAAGCAAAAGAACTCTTTGTTCAACCCCCAGTTCAGACAGAGGGACAGGAGCTGTGGGATGATGATTGGTGAGGAAATGGGGAGAGCACACAGAGCTTAGGACGAGGGCTCTAGAGATAGTGCAGGCGCCCAGCAGCGAAGCTGTTGCACACACCCTCTGGTGTGCATATGTTGCATCCCTCATGCTCACTGCCAGAACCTAGGCCTCCTTGCTGCCGTACACAGCATGAGCTTAAAAGCTTCAGCAACTCTTTGTATAATTTTAGGATCGTGGACGGTGCCGTTTTGCTTAGTAGAGCTTTTAACTGCCATGAGAGGGAGATGAACAACTAAGTTGAATAATCATGAGCCACAAGAGGGGATAAAATGACTGTTTCTTATGCAGAGTGGTGCTGCTGGTCATCCAGCAACCTGAGCTGAAGCTTTCTTTGGAATTTGTGATGTGCTGGAATCACTTGTTCAAAGACAGAGCTGGGCAGTACCGCTCTGCTGATTTGGTGATGCAGTCAGTGCTTTACGAGAGTGTTTGCTGCTAACAGGTGAGGTCCAGACTTCAAGGTATTGTAGAACTGAGACAATCATTCAATTTTCATTGCTATAGCGAGAATTGTTTAAAAAAAAATGCTTTATGTCACTTCACTCCTGCTCAAAGTAGCGCAGCTGAGCTTGGTCAGTGTCATCTTCTGGGCTCCTATTCTCACCGCAACAAGTAGCGGTCAGCAGAAGAGAGCAACAGGAAGCCGAGGACACCAATGTTAGTCTTCACTTATGCTTTGGCTTCTCTTTTTAATTTATTTTATTTTTGGCTCTTCTGTTTCTGGCTGCTCCTGATGTCGTTGCTGCACTGAGGGGAGGGAAGTGCCTGGCCTGGCTTGGAGCTCCGGCCCAGTTCAGTGCCCTCCGTGGGAACTCGGAGGGTGACGCGGAAGGAGCAAGTTATGAACTGCCTCGTATTTCTCCAGGGTGAGGCAGCTGGGAGCTGCAGCACAATCCCCGCTGAACACCGCAGCCAGATTTATTGACTGTCCCACATAAATAAATAATCACAGGAACAATGAGCGCAGCACGATGACGATGCAGCAGTACTACCGAAAAGAACTGGAGGTTACTGTGAATGACAAACTGAACTCAAGTCCACAATGTCGTCCTGTTGCGAAAAAAGCTAACATTGCTAGGGTGTATAAACAGGAATGTCCGTGTAGGACACGTGAAGAAACTCTTCTGCCCGTCCTCTGTCAGCGCTGGTTAGGCGTCTGTTGTGCACGCTGCATTTCCAGGGGTCAGTGCATCAGCTGCAGGGGATCCAGAGGAACACAACAGAAAGCTCTAGAAATACAACCTCTGAGAAAAAGATTGATCCCAGTCCTCTTATTTGACAGAACAGGTGTCTGTTAACAACTTGCAAGATTTTTAATAGGAAGGTGTCTTAACAGCTTGCAAACTTGTAAAAAGCTGCTGTCAAGAGGAGGGGAATATTTTGGTCTCCCCATCTGGTGTTGACATGGTCAGGAAGCAGTGAGCTGAGCTTGAAGCAAAAGGGAAGTGATTTAGGCACTCCCAAAAAAGACAATCCTTCTATGCACACTAGCTCCACCACTTTGTGAGGAGACAAGCAGCTGTTGCTGGAGCAGATGGGTTGGGCAGATGGTGGGTCTCCATCACTGGGGCTCAAATTCAGCCACGAGAGGGGCTGGCCTGTGTGTGCCCAGAGAGGAGGAGGTGCCTGGTGCTGCCCACCCCACTCCCTGCAGGCTCATGGTGTCGCCTTGCCCTGCAAAGCCACCATGCCCTGTCCCATCCCATCCCCACTGGCTGGTCACTGTCCCTGGGGCTTCAAGGCCACCAGGGGGGCAGCTGCCACAACAAAGCATGCAATAGCTCAAGTCTCTGAAGTCACAGCTCAAACACAGGGTACGCACTTACATAATGTTTACCTGGATGTAAGCAGAACACAAGGCTGGACAAGGTGTTTCTCTTCACTGTGCCTGCACCCAGGAGCCACTAAAACTCACGCGTTGCGGCGCTCTCCTCTCAGCATCTGTAACGGGGTTTGCAAGTCTCTCCTTGTGGCTGTTGGGCTCTGCTGCTTGTGTCCTACCTGCAGCCTGACAGGGACACAGGTATGTCAGCGCAGCGATGCCTGAGCCTGTGCTCCGCTCAAGCAGCCGTTTGCACTCCTGCTCTGTAACTGTGGCTGGTCCTGGGAGAGGGAACTGCTTGCTCTTGCTGGCTTGGCCTCTGTTCACAGCAATGGGGCTCTGGTCAGTCCCAGCACCAGAGCAAGGCAGTACCAAAAAACCATTGACACCATCACCAGTTTCTCCTTTGTCTGTGAAGAGACAAAAATCAGTTGTTCAAGCTGCACAAGAAACAGGGAGCTGAAAAGATCTGCAGCAAGATACCTGTGGGGGAGAGCTGCTGAGACAGCAGAGCGAACTGCAGAGGGGAGGCTGATGAGGGCTCGTGGGGTACAGAGGTCCTGACAGGACAGCCAGCTGCCTTGCTGGCAGAAATGCATCCTGCAGGGTACGGCCACCTCTTTCGCCACACCATACAAGGGGTGGTTTGGCCATATTTGTAGAATATGAAGTGCTGAGCTGTGTGTTTGTGCTTCAGCCCTGGGAGGCTCTGTGCACCACGAGGTGGTAAAGGGCTGCAGACCCCATGTGAGACCATCCAGAGAAGGAGGGGAGTCACGCAGAGAGAGAGGAGAAAGGCACGGTAATAGCGGGAGAAACCCACTGACACCGTTGTACACCACTGTCCTCCCCCTGCTGCTGTCACGGTTCTCAGGCTTATGTAATTGAGTCTACCTATGTCTCCAGAGCCACATTTTTTTCCCCTCTTGGCAGCAGGCCTCCACCATGCCCTCCCCTGGACCCCACTGCTGTGCGCAGTGTTAAGGATTGAGCTCTGTTGCATCAGCTCTGGGGTTGTTGATAAGCAGAACATGCAGGCTTGTCCTTGAGGCCTCCCAATGCCACATTTAACCCTGGCAGGGCTGCAGCATGGCAAGAGCTGGGGTCAGCTGGGGGAAACAAGAAAATAACCCATAGGTGTTTTGAGAGGGCCTGCATGAACTTCTGAAAGCTTCAGTAAAAAGAAGAGAGAAAATAGTCTGGAACGTCAGCAGAAGGAAGTCCAAGCAGCTTCAATACAAGACATTTCTCTGTGAGGTGTTTTTGAAAGGTGCTGTTCCCTGTCCAAAACCCCCGGGGGGTGGCTGCTGTGGGGGGCCTGCCGGCCAGCCTAAGGCCGGGGACCCTGGCCGGACCTACGGGCTGC
>NW_010146114.1:4444-16486 GCF_000699245.1 Pterocles gutturalis
CGACTCCCTGGCCCCCACCGTGGCCTCAGCAGAGCCCATTGCAGCACTGCGCTCGATGCAGGTCATGACTCCCCAGCAGCGTCACCCAGCCAGCGCCGAGGGAAGGGGCTGCTGCCCGCGCCTGGGGAGCTGCAGCCTGACTGCCCATGGTGTAGTGAGCATGGCTGCGTGCAAGTGGTCCTTCCTTCTCCCATGCAGGAGCAGGTTGAAACAGGCTCTGCAAGGAAGTCGTCAGCAGCCTGCAAGATGAGCAGGATCCCTCCTGTGCCTCAGCAGCTCTGTGATTTACAGCCATTTGCTACCAAGGCAGTAAGGGAAGATTTGGAGCGGCCCTTAGAAGACAGGGAGGGTGCAGATGCCTCTCTTATTTATCCCAGGCCTGTGGGAGTCAAGGGACAGGAAGGCATAGATTTCACATCACTTAGCAAAAAAGGGCCTTGTGGGAATGGTGTCATCTGTGCTTTGCAGGACTGTCAGAGAGGGAAGAATTGCATCATTCCTGTTAACTGCCAAAATCATTAGTGTGTTTGGGCCTTGCAGCAACCAAAAAAAAAGAAGAAGAAAAGAAAAAAACCCACTGAACCCATGGCAACTTGAGCTTCCTTTAACCCTTCAGGTCCTGGTGCCTCCAGGACACTGCCTAGGGAGGTGCCTGCCTCCCCTCAGCCTATGCAGAAGATGTCTCCTCACTGTAATGATCCCACAGCCTGTCCTTTCTCAGCTGGTGCACTGGGAGCCCACAGCCTTTGAGGTCAGGACAGACTGATATTTTCTGCAGGCTTTGGGGACCATCAGTCCATTCTTGGTGCATTACAAGGTGCTAGGGCTGGAATACCTGGAGTCTGTGCAGATTTGCCCCCCTTTCTTGTCCCCCAGCCTTTGAGCACTGAGGGAAGTGGTGCAAAAGGGTGGCAGCCCAGGGCCTCCAGGAAGCCAAGCTGTGTCCCTCTGTCCGCTGCCCCAACAAAGAGTTAATGTGCAGGCATGTTCCAGGTGTTTGAAGTGAACACAGTTGCAATGGGGAGGAAAGGGCATTTTTGGGTGAGGAGAGCAGCCCTTTCTGTGAGCCAATGACTGAACGATTCAGTCCCAACGCCCAGTTTTGGGACTTATTTCATGGGCAAGAATCTGCATCGAATTCTTCTCAAGGGGATCTGTCCTGGATGAGAAGTAGGGACTGCACTCCCAAGCTTGTTGGTGTCTTCCTCTCTGTGCTGTAGAAGGTAAAGTACCATGCTCTGGTACCGTGCTTCTTTCAGGGGGAGAAAGTGGGGAGATCTTCCCTGGCTGCCCACTTTGCAGGCATCCATTGTGCCTGTGTCTTCAGCTCCCCTTTTCCTGAGAACCATGTTGCAGGGTGGTGTGAAGGCTCTGCTGGGATAGGCTCTGCACTGTGCATTTGGGATTCAGCCCTGCTGTTGAACTGAGATACATGGCTCTTGTCTCTGCACAGTTTTTATGCAGCCCTGCTGCATGTTTCTTCAGCTGCTTTTCTTTTGGTAGAAAGGAGGTCCAGAGGATATTAGCACCAGACAAGCTGAAGTCTTGTTTGTGACCCTGTTAGATCAGCCTGAGTAGCTATACACAGGCTAATGAGGCACAGCTGGCAGAGTAACTGCAGCAGCATGGGCCATCTCTGGGTGCAAACGCTGAAGAAGTGAGAAATTTATTCAGAAGGCAAATCCTGCCTGAACCAGGCAGTGCTAAAACCCTTCCAGCTCAGTCTGTGCAGCAAGGAAGGGGCAGCTGTGTTGTGAATATCTGTGAGCATGGTGCTAAGTAACTACCACTGGGAAGGGGCCGCTGTTCACTGACTTACCTTTCAGTGGAGCAGAGAAATAGGGCAGTACAGAGAGCGTAAGCAGTTTACTGCAGAATTACAAGATACTGTGCCAGTATCAGCAAGAATGGGCTTTGTGGCTCAGGAGGTCTCTGCCTGCCCTGTCCCTTGGTCCCCAACCTTCTGCAGGTTGAAAGCCCTGTGCCAGCAGCAGTTCGTAAGTAAGGCTTTTGCTGTCCGGGTCTGGCTTGTGTTCTGAGTATACGTGCCGGGGTGTGTAAGTCACTTCTGTGTGCATTTTGGGGCCTAAAAGGCAGCTCTTCCTCTGTTGTGCCTTGCTTGTTACCCAGCCTTAGGCAGGACTACAGGCCCTTTGCCTGGGGCAATGCCACCTCCCTGATTTCCCTCCTGGCCATACCAGTCTTCCTCTATTTTCTAAGCACTGCCTTCTGATCTAGGGCCTCTGGGCTGTTGCTCCCTGTTGCTCTGCTGACAGAGGCAAGTGTCTGTAACCCACACCCTGCCACTGCCTAGTGCATCCTGATAACAGTGGAGCAGAACTACTTTTTTGGCATCTGAGATTTGATTTAAACAGTGCTGCATTTCTTTCAGCAGACTGGAGGGGCATTCTGGATGTGAACACACATAGTGGGATGATCCTTGAGGTGTGCAAGCTGATAGCTCGGGAGGAGGAGGGGGGGTGGTGACCTGGCCCTTTTGTCAGTGGAACATTGAATCTGCAGTCAAGCGGTGACTACAACATCCTGCTGACTCTTGGCTGCTGGTTTTAGTGGGGCCTGCTCCTCCTCGGCATGGCAAGTCCATGCTAGGCAAGCGGTGCAGCTAGCACAGAAAGGTACCTTTATCCTTCCAGCTGCATTGCGCTTTTGCTTACGTGTGGGGTTTCACTCCATCCTGGCCCCAAATACAGCACTACTTGCTGCTGATGACTGAGTTGTCCATAGGCAGCAGGTAGGGTCTGCAGCTTTCAGAACTTTTACTTTTGGAGAGTCATGGGCTGTGTCCCCAGTCAGGCAGATCCCTTGTTTGGCGTGTCTTAACTAAGCCCAGGAAATCCACTCCATACTGACAGCTCTGAGGATGGACTCGTACCTGATCCAAGTGAATGGCCATGGAGATCATGCCCCTATGCTGGATGTTAATCTCAAGACCAATGGGGACAGCATATTGCTGGGGAAGGCGAAGGGCCGGAAGCCGAGATGGTCTGTCAGGGCTTCTGAAATGTCAAAGAAGACTTTCAATCCTGTCCGAGCCATCGTAGACAGCATGAAGGTGGAGCCCAACCCAAAGAAAGCTATGATCTCCTTGTCCTTAGGTGAGCATAGTGCTGTGGCTGGAACCTCTGGGCAGTGGGGTCTACTGTGTGGCTGGCAGACCTGCAGGGCTCTGAAGCACAAAGCTTGTGCGAACACCCAGGGATCGGCCAGACAGCCACACAGCTCTGTGCCTCTCACAAATCAGTCAGAACTTTACTGTTTTTCAATCTTCAAAAAGGAGACCCAACAGTCTTTGGAAACCTTCCCACAAATGATGAGGTCACACGGGCTGTGAAGGAGGTTTTGGACTCAGGACGTTACAACGGTTATGCTCCATCTGTTGGTAAGTTGACAAAGCTCTTCCTGTGAGAGTAGGATGAAGGTGTGTGCCAGCTCCTACACCACAGCAGGTCTGTGGGGCCCATGGACATTTTCCCAGTAGCACCCTGCAGCTGCCCTCACCAATAGTCCCACGAGCACACATGCACGTGTATCCCCCAGATGCAGCTGAGTGCCCTTCCCTGCACGATCTGTCTGAGGCCCAAGAAGCCGTGTTTGCTGCCCCGGCCATTAGAGCAGGCAGGGTTTCAGGTACCCAGAAAGGCTCAGGACTGTGTCTCCCTGTGGTGGGCTGCAGCCAAGTTCCTTTCTGATCTGCCTTGACCAGGACTCCTCTTGGGCTCTCTGACTTGACAGACAACATGAGCCTTGTTTGCAGTGAGTATGCACAGAGCACAGGACACGCTATGTGGTGACAGGAAGGGCTGCCCCTGTGCATCACTGAACCGTGAAGGCCATCTCATAGCTCTGGGCCTCCGGCTGGGTCACAGCAGCTCCCTGGCTGCCCTCCACCCTGCTCCTGTGCATTCTGTGTCCAGGACATGCCGGGGTCCTGCTGCCATGCCCAGGGTCCGTCCCTGCTCTTGGCCTGCCTGGCCCAGCCTTGGGGCTGCGTGGCGCTCGGCTGGGGGCAGGACAGTCTCTGCCACCTTGGAACAGCGTCACTAACAAATGGGCTTCCCCAGGCTGGGCGGCAGCTGTGCGCCTTGCACTGGCAAGAAAAGAGAAACGGTCTGTGAATACCTCCTTTCATGTTTGGCTCCTCTTTCCCCAGGCTACCAGTCCTGCCGGGAAGCAGTGGCCGCGTACTACAGCTGCGCAGAGGCCCCGCTGCAGGCCCAGGTACCGGTGCCCAGCGAGGCAGGGCGCTGCTGCCCATGCCCAGCCCACAGGGCATGGGGACCCTGCCCCAGCTCTCCCTCCCCTGCCCCGCTGTGGGACTGAAGGCTGGCCCACGCCTTGTCCCACAGTGGCCTCCTGCTGCTCTTGTCCCCTGTCCTGAGCCCTTATCCTCCACTGTCCTCAGGAGGAGGCTGAGCTTTCCAGCTCTTGGGGGTTTCCTGCTTTCTGTCAGGCTCTGGACTTGTCTTTTTAACTGAGAAGCTCTCACCTGGCAGAGCGTGGGCGTTCTGCCACTCCTGCGTGGCGGGGACACTCCAGAGTGGCTCTGCTTTCCCGACTCCTGTGTGCTCTTTGCAGGACGTCATCTTAACGAGCGGCTGCAGCCAGGCCATAGAGCTGGCCTTGGCAGTGCTGGCCAACCCAGGCCAGAACATCCTGGTGCCGCGGCCCGGCTTCTCCCTCTACAAGACTCTGGCATTGTCTATGGGAATTGAGGTCAAACTCTACAACCTCTTGGTAAGTGGTGGCAGGCCTGGAAGGGTCAGCCCTGACTTTTCTGACCCTCAGAAGTACCCTGGGAAGTGGGTGAAGATGACCTGAGCAACCCTGGACACCCTGTCACACCTCACCCGCTGTGGCAAGTCCAGTTCCTCAGGTGTAACTTCCCCTTCACTTCACCAGCCAGAGAAGGCCTGGGAAATTGATCTGAAGCACTTGGAGTCTCTGGTGGATGAGAAGACAGCTTGCCTCATTGTGAACAACCCATCGAACCCCTGTGGCTCTGTGTTCAGCAAGAGCCACCTCCAGAAGATCCTGGCAGGTGAGCCTGTCTGTGTGTGTCTGGGGCACGGCTGCGGTCTTGTGTCTGCCTCATTGCCCATGTCTTGATCACTGCAGCACTGCGGCCCAGGGCTTTGCTCCCCTCCTCATGACTGACTCCAGCTCAGGAAGCAGGGCTTGCTCAGTGTGAAGGTTGCCTTCTTTGGGAAAGAACATGCAGAGCGTGTGTCTTGCTCTTCCTCAAATGCTCTGTGTGGCTTGGACCGCTGGCTCCACAGAGAGAGAGAGCTCACGGGGAGCCCTACACTCCCTGAGCCCTGGCCTTCAGTGGGAGGGCTGTGCTGCCTGCCCCCCCCAGATGAGAGCAGAACTAGGCTCAGCCAGGGCAGGGATCGCCGATGCTTGGGGCCTCCAAGTGAGCAGTCTGTAGGAGGAAGACAGGGACTCTCTGCCCTGGGACAGAGCTTTCCTGAGAGCCCTGCCAGGCCCCGCAGCAAAGGGTGCAGCTGCTCCCATGGAGGAGGCAGGGTGGCCGGGCTGAACGCCTTCTCTCCCGCAGTGGCATCAAGACAGTGTGTGCCCATCCTTGCTGATGAGATCTATGGAGACATGGTGAGTGTCAGTTGCAGTCCTTTGCACCTTCATGCAGCCTGTCCTTTCTGATGCACTTGCCCTTTGGCCATGGCCACCAGGTCTCCAGACAGCTCCACTCCCTTGTACTGTGCCTGGGTCCATGCCTGGAGCTCCCAGTCCTCTGGTGTGCAGTCCTGGGGGTACTTCTCATGTCCAGCTCCTTTTCTCTTCCCCAATGTCTCACTTTCATATGAGTGCACTTAACATGATCATAGCTTGAAGCTGGGAGCTTTCACCATCAATTTCCCATCACCTCCCTGCCTCCCATCTTGTTGTGCCTCATGCACACCCCCACCGTTCTCATGATAAGATGCATCTAGAGTTCTAACACAGCCTCTTGTCACAGGTGTTTGCTGACTGCAAATATGAACCCATTGCAACTCTCAGCACCAACGTGCCAATCTTGTCCTGTGGTGGCTTGGCAAAGCGGTGGCTAGTCCCTGGCTGGCGGATGGGCTGGATCCTAATTCATGACAGGAGAGACATCTTTGGTAACGAGGTGAGAACTGCTGAGTGTCAGTGTTGCTGTCCTGGCAACAGACATGCAGTGTCTGCAGTGGGCGAATCACCAGTGCTTTAACTGCTACAGGCATGTACTGCTCTTTTGCTCTTACATGGGTGTCACCCAATTGCTCACATGCTTTTCTGCACTTCTAGGCTCTTCTTGTCCCTTCCTTACTCCATCTGCTCCCACATATGGCCTTCTACCCACATCTACCCCATAACACACTTCTTGTCTCTGCTGCTCCTTCACACATGCCTTGTCCTTTTTGTGTGCTTCTAATTCTTTCTCTTCTCAAATAGCTCCAGTGTGCACTGAAGGTATTTCATGGTATATCCAGCATGTGGAGTCCATGTGTGGTCTCTGTGTGCTTTTATATGGTTTCTCTTAACAGTAAGTACAAAACACCTTTCAGTGCTTCCAGTGCTTTGTCTGTCTTGTTTGTTCAGCTATGTTACAAGAACAACCAGCTACTGCAGTGACCCTTCCACCTAGAGGGCTTTCTGCAGAGGAAGAGGGAGAAGAGAGGACCACCTGACTGAACAGAAGAGCTCATGTTGGTTGTCCCTTCCTGGCTTTAAAAATGTGGACTGTGGGCCTAAACCTAAGGGAAATGCAAAGCGGTATTTGGGAGAGCTCTGGCTTTATTTGTATTAGCTATATTCCAGCCTGGTTTGAGTCAGACAGGGCAGCTCCAAAGGTTGTCTCTGTTGGCATTGCAGTCTGCAACTGAGAGAGTGACACTGTAAATAGTCTGCAAATACCTGGCATATAGTCAAGTAAATGTTCTTTAGTACTCTGTGCTCACTGAAGAGAGAGGTGTAAACAGCTGTAGAAGTACAGAGTGTAGGCCTCGGAGCTGTCCCTTTCCTTCAAGGAAGCACAGTCCCAGCTGCAAATATCACCATGTTTTTTTCAGATTAGGGATGGCCTTCTAAGACTGAGTCAAAGGATCCTAGGACCCTGTACAATTGTCCAAGGAGCACTGGAACGTATCTTGCACCGAACACCCCCCGAGTTCTACCACAACACCCTCAGCATCCTCAAGGTAAACAGGCTGTAACAGGTCAGCACAGTTTATTCACAGATTGTTTGGAGGGAGTCATATCTCTCTAGCTCATCATCCCTTCCCACCCCACTTCAAGGTGCAGTTCTATCTGTGACTAGGACAGCCCAACAAATCCAATTCCAGCAGGAGACATGGTAACTGGGGCAGAAATATTGCCTGTGATAAGTTTCAGGCAGCCCAGCTCTGCAGCTGGAGCTGGTGACCCTGGGGATGGGATGTTTGGCACTGACTTGCTGAGCTCAGCTCAGTCGTACCAGCTATACTCAAGGCCATGATCACCCATGCTGTTTGCATTCGCTGTCCGTTTATTTGCAGTGGGCAAACCTGTTTATAGTCCTGGTCCAGAGCTTGACTTCCATTCGCCGACTTGCTTCCTGGAATTTCTCCTGTTTTGAAATTTCTCCTTTCTGCTTTTCAGTCCAATGCTGACCTTTGTTATGCTGCCTTATCAGCTATCCCTGGCCTCCAGCCTGTCCGTCCTGCCGGAGCCATGTACCTCATGGTAAGCGAGGAGAGCGACATGCCGTTTCCAGATCCTCAGCACTCATACTAGGTCTCACTGCCAGTGCTTGTCAACGGTTTCAGATTGGTGCTTGGCACCAGGTCTCCATTACCATGCATTTTCATGTGTGCATTCTGCCTGTGTGGTAGACACATCCCTTGGCCACTTTAGAAGGCCAGAATAGGTTGTGGACTTCTCACATAGCAGAGGCTGGTACATTTCTGTGCACTTGACTGGGAAGTTGTTGGGCCATGTGTGCAGGCAGGGACACAGCAGATAGCTTTGCTGTCCTTGTTTGCAATGTTACATCTCTCTGCTGCAGGTTGAGATTGAGATGGAGCATTTCCCCGAGTTTGAAAATGATGTGGAGTTCACTGAGCGACTCATCTCGGAGCAGTCTGTGTTCTGCTTGCCAGCCACGGTGAGCCCAACCCTGAGAGCCCCAGGGAGCTGTGGGGCCAAAGCATGGGGAGAGAAGCAACAGGGGTTTGCAGACCTGAGCTCTGGGGACAGGCTGGAAGCTGTGTGTGCAATGTCCCTGGTCTGTAATGGTGTGTATGTGCTGGCTGTGAGCTCCAAGTGCAGTGTGTAGGAACTGTCAGTCTCGGGCTCACCAACAGCCCTCAGTCAGGCTGCCAGGATCTTCCCAGCTCCAGGCTTGCTCTGTACTTCTCAGGTTGTCAAAGCTGTATCCCTGAACCCTAGGTATCCCCACACCTCCTTGCTGAAGCTGTTCCCTCAGAGGCCCAGGACTGCTACCACCTATGTTCCTTTCTTCACACTGTTTCCAGTCCCCCACCCCTGTAGGCACAGGGACAGACTCCAGTCTGAGAACATCTGTGCCCTGTGCCCGCTTCCTTCCAGCTCCACTTTCAGCACTGAATATGGATGAGGCCTTGGATATTCTCCAGCCCTCTCCTTCCCTAGCTCCTTCCAGCCCATTCCCTGTGTCCTGCACAGTGCATAGAGAGTCATTTGGTCTGTCACCCTCACAGCATCATGTCTACACAGATGGAGATGGAAGGTTAGCTTGGAACAGGAAAAGGAACAAGAGCCCAGCCCTGCTGTCTTCCAGTCTGTCCTACGCTGACCACTTCCACACAGCATGTGGCCCCACGGCAGGGCTCTGAAACTACAGCACTATCCTGGGTAACCTGCCAGCTTCATCCTTTCTCATTTCAGTGCTTTGAGTATCCAAACTTCTTCCGTGTGGTGATCACCGTGCCTGAGGAGATGATCTTAGAGGCCTGCAGTCGTATTCAGGAGTTCTGTGAGATGCACTACCAGGGTGCAGAGGGAGCCCAGGATCTGGAGTGTGACAAGTAGCCACAGCTGGCCTCCTGCCTCTGCTGGGCTAGACCTTGTGTGAGGCAGCAGGCAGGCCGGGCAGGCAGGGCTGCTTACCCCCCCCCCCCCGCCGCCACCCAGCCACTGTCCTGCTGCTTCACTTTCTGTGCTCCACAGACCCCTCAGCACCATGGCAAGAAGCAGCCACTTCTTTCTCCTTCTCCGCTGCAGCTTGCACACCCTCTGGCATCCAGTGCCTGTGGTCTCCACATACTCTGCATTTGCGCCCCGTGTTGTGCCACCTGCGACCCAGCTGCAGGCAGGGGCCATGGCTGCTCCTGTGCCAGGCCCCGTGGCCCAGGCTGCACGTGGCTAGTAGCTCCTGTACTGGCTGCACTTCCCCTGGGGACAGGAGAAGGCTGCTGTCTCTGAGGACAAGAGGAAAGTACCGATCTGTCACGTATCTGTGTTACCTTAGGAGACCAGAGCTCTTTATACTGAGCCCTTTGTGTGACAAAGGAAGTAAGTTATTGTGACTTTTTGTATTAATAAACACTTTGACGTGCCAGTCTCTGCACTGTGCTCCTGTTGTGCCAGGTCTGGCTTAGGTGCCGTGGGGGTCACCCTTGCTCAGCCCATGGTGCTGTGGCACCCCAGGCCTGGCTGTCCAGGGCCTGCGCTGGCACCAGCAGGGCTGGGGCGAGAATGCCTCGGACCCCCAGAGCCCCCCCAGGCCCTGAGGGCAGGAGGGGCCCTGCCAGCCTGGCACAGACTGGAGCCAGGCGCTTCTGCCTGCCGCTGCTGGGGGGCGGAAAAAAACAGCCTGGCCTCTCCCCACAGAACAGCCCTGTCTGCAGCACCTGCCAGCCTCACAGCCCCCTGCCCGCAGCCCCTGGCAGGGCAGGTGCTGGTGGCACTGCTGCAGGGAGGTGCTGCCCCTGGACTAGGGCCAGCTGTGCCAGGTGTTGGAGCCCAAGCGTTCAAAGCTGGGGCGGCTGGGCGTTCCCTGCTATAGCAGAGAAGAAGGTGGGGGGCCCATGAAATGCCCATACTGCACAGGGTGTTCGTGACATGCCAGCAGTGCCAGGGTTACTGATTGCTGAATACATCAGCTCCATAAAGTAATAAGGAACTTGATGGCCTGGTGACTGTTCAATCCGTGGAAACAGGAGGAGTGCCTGTGCAGCCAAGAGGAGATATCACCCATCAGGCCACCCGTTCTGGTGAGCTGCTCAAGGGCTCAGGGAACCGTTTCTGAAACTCAGATCGTCACCTACAGCTCTGTTCACCTGTCCTCCTGCAGAATCGAAATCTCTGGGTCAACTCTGCCTCCCCAGTAACAGGAAAAGTGAGCTAGTTCTAGATTACACTCTACCAGACCTCCTGTCAGGATCTGTAGAAATGTCATTGCCTCCCCTTCCCCTGCCCTGGACAAAACCTGGGTACCAGTACTCCATTAGAGGGGAGGTATCTATATGAGAAAGATAGTGGTATATGAAAAGGTCATTGACACATAAGCTGAGTGTCCCTGTTATGTCCTTTCCCTTCAAAGAAAGCAATCACAGAACAAAAGAAAGAGAGAGAAACTGAGGCTATGGGTGAATGGTAGAGGGCTTCAGCGATTTCATGCCATTGGACCTCCAAATAGAGCCATATAACCTGAGCTGCTTAAAAAAAAAAATTGACAAATAATAAGTAGGGTGGTGTGTGAGGGGTCTGTTGGGCCAGGAGACCTTTACAGCATGACATTGCTGCATTGTTATGGTGTCTTGCATCTACTACAGCTGACAAGTTTCATGTCTCCTTGAACTCTTCTCCACATATCTTGGCTTCTGTGGCTTTAATTCCCATTAGTAATGAACAGTTCCTTATTTTAGAGAAAGCTGCTCCTTCTGGACCACTCTGCTTTCATGGATATATTTCCTTTCAGAGTCACTTGAAAGATGTCTGTTAACATGCAAATACTGTGCAATGATTAACACCGTTCTGTATCTTCTCAGCCCAGTAGCATTTGGCCAGGGACGCTGAGAGAGCCAGAGACATAGGCATAAATATATCTTATAAATCTCCAGACATTTAAATTTCTCAATGCCACATCCTCTGTTGCTATCTTCTTCAAATATAACACTGCCTTTTCACCACACCTAGATTTTCCGTGCTGCAATAGCAAACTAGCATTAAAACACAAATGTGCTAGTGTCATTTTTCAGTCTTACACTCACACATGCTTTACGTCACGGTGTGGGTGTAGCCTAGAGCACCCTGCCAGCCATACAAACCAGCCTAAGCTGGCGTTGGGAGGTGCTTTGTGCCAAAGAAAGGCCCTTCAGCACTGAGACCAAGGAAGAAGCCGAGACACAAGGCTGGAGCTCCTCTTGCTTAGATACTCAGGCAAGGTCTGCAGTGCTCTGGTAGAACTCCCTCAGTGCCTTTATGGCTGCTCCACATCCATCCTCCCTGACTTGGCTGGGGAGCACCAGCTGCATACCCCGGAGCAGGCTTGCAGTGTGCTTCTTCTCTTCCCTGCGCTGGCTGTACTGGGCGTGTTCAGCAGTAGGGTGCCCTCCCCCAGAGATGGGGACATAGGCAGTGAGGCAAGCTCGTGCCTAGCGCTTTCCTTGGGGCAGCAGCAGGAGGGTGACCTGCCCCAGAGATGGGGACATAGGCAGTGAGGCAAGCTCGTGCCTAGCGCTTTCCTTGGGGCAGGAACTTTCAGCCTGTGGGCAGATGAAGGTGAATTGTACAAGTCCTCAGCTTCCAAAGGGGCTGGCAGCAAGGCCCAACCCCACGGGGCAAACCGTGGCACGAGGGCCGCGAGCTGGGTCAAATCTCACCTGACAGCAGCGCGGCCATCAGCTCCCCCAGGTGCCTCAGGCTGCAGCCCTGGCCCCGGCCTGGCCTGCGCCCTCCTCCAGCAGCCCCTGATCCGTCCGGAGAGCCTTCCTGCTGCGCGGCTGGGAGGTCCTGTCTGACTCAGCTGGCTCTCCAGCAGCAGGCAGCCGCAGCTGGAGGGACACAGGCGTGGGGAAC
>NW_010146114.1:16517-19031 GCF_000699245.1 Pterocles gutturalis
GGGCTGGGCCCAGGAGGGTGGCAGGGCGGCAGTCTAGGGAGGATCAGGGAGGCCCTGGCGAACTAGGCCCAGCCTGCTGGGGAGCTGAGATGAGGCTTGAGCTTTGTGTGGGAGCGGGAGGGGGACCCCAGGGGAAGGTGTCCATGCAAAGCTTCTTTGTACGTGAGGGCTGGCACATAACCGCATTCTCCCTGGCTGCACAGGCCTCTCAGAGGCCAGATGAGCTGACCTGCTCATGACAGGAGAGCCACGAAAGACACAGCCTCAGCAGGGTTCCAGTAGCTGGAAGGCACCTAAAAGCTGTCCAGATAAGCTCAACAACTGGTCAGAACAAGGTTGGGCTTATATCTTCTGTCCTGGCCTTCAGCCTGGGATCCCAGCACTGGGGAAGCCTTCTGAGGGGCAGAAGCTCAGGATCTTCCTCAGGGCTGGGCTCCCACCACTGTGAGAGAGCCGGTGCCAGACAGCCCAGCCCTACACCAGCCCTTTCCTTTGTCAGGTATTGTCTGCTATTAGCTTATTTGACTTGGGTCAGTGTTCCCTGAAGCCTTGCCAGAGCAAACAGGTGTTGTCAATGTGTCTGAATGACTAATTTCCTGGATGCCTGGCAGAGGTAGCTGGGCTGGTCTTCTCCATGTGGCTGGGTTGTGAAGACACGCTTCAGCTCTGCTTGTTGCTGTTGTTCCTCTCTAGACTAGCTGTGCTGCTCCAGGCTTCAGTGCATGTGCTGAATTCTGGTTTTAGAGTGCCCAGGTATGTAAAGAAATCAGAAGCTGACCAGTGAAATGAATTCAAAAGCTCAATAAATATTTTTCTTGCTATTTTTCTCTTTTCTGTAATGTGTTGGTAAAGTATTATGTGACCTCATTCTTAGAGCCTTATTTACAGAAGCTCTAGGGCAGAGCTGTCCTACTTGTCCAGCCATGGTTTTCTGTCATTCCATAAGAAAATGAAAAGGCAGATAAATGAAAATAAAATCAGTTAGTAGAGGTGTTGGTAGTAAGGTGAAAATACTAACTCAAGTAATGGAAAGGTAGGTGATATCGGAAACCAGCCAGGAAATGTGTCAGACAGATAGGGCCAAGATGTTTGTTTACTAATGCAAGGAATCAGCAGTAAAATAGAGAAACTGCAACTCCTGGTACTGGTGGTAGAGTGGAAACTTACAGGCTGCTGTAGATTGGCAATCATTAATGGAACATATGTATTCAAGGACATGCCTTGTTCACGCAGGGTAGAAACACAAGGAAAAGTCACGTGACAAGTACATGATGATGGGGGTAAAAAAGACAATTGCTTGTCTGAAAATCTCTTTGTAGAGAACTTAGAAGAAAGCATGATGGAAGGGGTCTTATTGACCCTGTGTGATTACATACACAGATCCCCATGGTATTAGAATAATAAATACAGTGAGGGACTGTAACCCATCACAGTGATTATGGAAGACTCTCAGCTTTTCAGGCAGAGACTGGAAAACAAACATTACTACTAGTAACAAGAGGCGATTGTTCCTGATGTGATGGGGAGATCTGTTCACCAAATTGGTGAGCTAATAAGAAGTGACACTACTTTAAAATTGTTTTGGCAAACAGTTATAAACTTGTAGAACAGAATAATGGAAAATAACCTCCAATCACGTGAACACAAACTGGCTCAGTTTAAATTATGGAGAGAAACAAAGGTCAGGTGAAGTGAGGAGCACAAATATCAGCATGTGCATAATGCTTGTAACTTTCCTAGACTATAAGCTATCTTCATGTTGAACTTTGTTCTCTGGAACAAGGGGAGCAGTCATTTGCACTCAGCAATGGTGATTTCATAGTACTTGCCAATGGCTTGTAATCTACCTAATTGTCTTCTGCTGGTCCAAACTGCTACATCCTCAATAGCAACATACATTTTTCTATTTTCTTTCTTTTCTTTCTACAGAACTAGGGCAAAATGGTTCAGTTTAAAATTATGCTCTTGTGGTTTTGTGTGGTGGGTTTGTCTGGTAGCGGGGAGGGGCCACAGCAATGGCTCCTGTAAGCAGCTGCTGAAGGTTTCCCTGGACTCCAGCCCTGCTGGCAGCAAGGGAGGGCTGCAGTGGCCCCTGTAAGTGACTGCTAAGGGTTCCCCCAGCTCCCAGTCTGCTCTGGCAGCAAGGAAGGGGGTTCAGTGGTGGCTCCTGTAAGTGACAGCTCGGGGTTCACCCCCACCCCCCGGCTCCAAGGGTTTAGTAACCAGGCACATGGGGAGTGGGGGAAGCAGTACCCCCGGTCTAGCCCCTGTGAGAAACGACTGGAAGTTTCCCCAGCTTCAGGCTGGACCCACCCCAGACCAGGGCTGAGCCAATCGGTGCCTCTGCGAATAACATATTTAAGAGGGGTCATGGAACAATGGGTGTGGCACGGCTGCGGGCAAGGCATGGCTCAGACGGACCAGCCCGGCTGCCCAGCCGCCTGCTTGGCTTCTGCAAACCGACCTGTCATAGCCCAAGCCTCCGCCATGGCTCGCCCGAGGGCCAGTTTCCTC
>NW_010146114.1:19169-37919 GCF_000699245.1 Pterocles gutturalis
TGGTGCAGCCCATGAGAAGATGCAGCCATGGAGGACCCCGCACAGGAAGTATGGAGAAGACCACACTGGAGCCGGGCAATCGCTGGGGGACTGTGGCCCCCTGTGGAAAAGGGCTCATGCAGTTTTTGAGAAGGACTCTCCCGTGAGAAGGGACCCCGCGTTGCAGCCGGGACAGACTGTGAGGAGACCTCCCCTGAGGAAGAAGGAGCATCAGACTGACTGCACCCCCCATTCCCTGCGCCCCTGTGCCGCTGCGGGGGGGGAAGGTACAGAACAAAGCCTCTGGGCCCTGGGAAGAAGGGAGGGGTGGGGGAGAAGTGCCTTTTTAAGATGTAGTTTATCTCTCTCAGTATCTTGCTTCTTGCTGTAAATAGTTATTAAATTTAATTGGGTTTTTTTTTGATCTTCACAAGTCGTGTGGGTTTCTTGCCCGTGACCCTCAGTGGTGAGTGAGACCCCCCCTGTCCCTGCAGCAGCCCACCAGGTGTTTAACAAAGGACTGTCCCTCTGGCCTTTCTAAACCACGACAGCTCTGTTGCTGGAGGTTGAGCGTGTTTCATTATGACTTTCCTGCTGCCTGCTACATACCACTCTCTAGTTCCTGATGGCTGCATTTATAGCTTATTTGTCTTCACTGCCTACTGGACTCCTCAAGCTTGTGTGCATGTTTTGCAGTGTTTTGTTCCTTTCCCAAACTGTTCAGCTGTCCTCCTCTTTGGATGCATCCCTCTAAGGCAAAGTCCATTTCACTCAAGTCTTGCTACTGCATCTGAAATCACAAAATCGTGGAGTAACTTCGGTTGAAAGGGACCTCTGGAGCTTTATGGCCCAACCCCGTATTTGAAACACGGTCGATTAGCTGAGTTTTAATGTCTCCAGGAAGGGAGATCCTACAGCCTGTCTGGCCTCCTGTTCAAGGGTTTGACTCCCTTCATTCTGAAAAATTTTCTTCTTACCTCGAGTCTCTCATCCTGTGCCTGTGCACCTCTGAGAAGTGTCTGGCTACAGCCTCTCTGTGCCCTCCTGTCAGGTAGTGTCAAACAGCAATATCTCCCTTTTGTCTTGTTTTCTCCCAGCTAAACAGATCCCACCTCCTCAGCCTCTCCTCGTGCATCTTGTGTGCCTGTCCTGACCAGTTCTGTGGCCTCTTCTGGGCTCGCTTCTCTAAGACAGTGCATGTCTTTGCTGGACCTAGTATTCCAGATGCAGTCTCTCCAGAGGGGAAGGCAACCCTCTGTTGTCTGTGAACTTGTTGAGAGTGCACTCTGTCCTACTGCTCACGTCACTGATAAAGACATTAAACAGTATGCGCACAAAGATCTCTTTCATTTTGAAAGCTGTACCATCTCCATAGTGATATATAAATACTGCCTTTAATAGAGGCATTGATTACCACTTCTGCTGCTTATTTTTTGTGAAAATGATTATATTTTTATCTTTCTGACATTTCATTTTGTGCAGGGACACTCAGGATAAGAACCATTTTCATTTACTTTGATATTCTAGGCTCCACTCTTTTTTTTTTTTTTTTTTTTTTTTGGGCCTCCTTTCCCACAGTGAAAGTGGAAAAAATAGTTTATTTGTCTGAAGACTATTTTTAGCCTATTTCTATGCATGACCTTAGGGTTTTTTTTGATACGTGTAAAGGTTTTCACACAGAAATTCAGTTACCCTTTTTATCTATAACATGTTTTGCACATTTGCAATTTCTAGATATTGGTTTTATGTATTAATCACACTCTTCTTTGCTGTTGGTCTTACCAATCTCTGTGCCAGGATGTTTCATAGAGCTTTTGCTGAATGACAGTAGAAAAGTTCCTTGCTTGTAAGGGTAACTTGGCTCCTTTGTGAAAGAGCTACTTACAGAGATACTGCCACTGCAAGCGGGATGGGGGGGCGGGGAGGGAGGGACTCAGCCACCATCCCTACTCTTGCCTGCTGCAACTTTGGGTTCTTCTGTGCCAATTCAAACAAGTCTATTTATCTCAAACTTCTTATAAATCAAAGTATAACTTAAAAGCTTATCGCAAAAACAAGGGAAAGGCTGTAGCAACAGGAGCACACCAGCCTGCCCTTGGACAGAGGTCTCATATATGACATCATATCATATCTTTCCTTGTTCTGGATGCCACATGGGGCAAGTTCTGCTCTGGATCAGGAGGAACTTGGCCTGATGGAATTTAGCATAGATATTGTACCTCTGCTCTTATGCATTCTGATGCTTGCCTCACTGTTGCATTTCTTTCCATCCTCTGTGAACACTGATTTCTAAAGCAACCAGTGTGACTGCACAGCGCAACCCTGCCAAAAAAGGTCTTTCTGAAAGCCAGAGTTCTGTGCTGCTGCCTTCATCCCTTTGAAGGGGATGAGCAATTGACATACAGGCTTCCTTTTTTTTTTTTTTTTTTTTTAAGATTATTGTCAAGTTTCTTTCCTGCAAGGAGTGGGGTTTTCCCTGTGCATTTCAAAACACAAAAATGCCGCAGTACTCAAAATCCAGTGAGCAGTACTGGATCATGCATGGCCCTTGTGTCAGGAGCCACATTGTGGCTTTCTGACACACTCAACCTTGCAGAGCCATGAACTTCCCTCTTTCTCTACAGCTTTAGTGATGCCAGCTAGAAAACACCTAAACTCCCTCTGCTTTGAAAGGGGATCTCTTTCTGTGGCAAGGATCAAGCAGTGCATAGTCACTGCATTGACTCTTAGGGCAGCTCCCGGATGTCATACCCTTGGGACATGGGAAGTGCGAGCTGTCCCATTGTGGCACCGGGAACTAATTGATCCCTACAAATAAATATTAACAAACACATCAGAGAGACTTGTCGTGTCCTAAATCTGTCTTTCTGACAGGAAGGCAAGACAAAGTGGCAGTGTATCAGCCCCTGTGTTTGAGAGTCTACATGTTTCCCTAAGGTCAAAGTTGTGATCTGAGCTAGACAGGATGTTGCAAGATAGCAAGCTTCCCTTCAAGTTCTAGAAGAGAATGCCCCTCTCATCTCTGCCTGGAATCCTGTCAGGGAATAAATATTGCTGCCTTGAAAGGAGGGTGCTTCCAAGGGCAGGACTCACGAGACAGACCAGCTGATGTACTGGAGAAGAGGGGAGAAGGATGCAGGACGTACGAAGGCCTTTCATCAGAGTCCCCCTGTAAGTTGCTCAGGGTTGTGATCTATCTTGCATGTGACAGATGGCTCCAGGGTTAATATTCCTTCTCTGACTTAGTCCTGCAGGCTCCTTTTGCAATCAGTGGAAAGAGACAGAGGCTTCCACAGCATGATTCCCAGGAGCTGCTTCAGGTATCAACCTAAAACGAGTTGTGTTTTACAGGGCACATAAAAGTGGATGCTAAAATCCTGCAGAGCTTAAACACTATGAACAGGGAGAAATTACGCATTGTCTGGTATCCTGCGCTGCATTAGTATGAATTGCCGACAGCTGGTCGAGGAAGGCGATCCTTCCCCTCTCCTCAGCTCTGGTGAGGCCACACCTGGAGTTCTGTGTCCAGTTCGGGGTTCCCCAGTGCAAGAGACATGGAGCTACTGGAGAGAGTCTGCAAAAGGCCACTAAGGCGATGAAGGGGCTGGAGTATCTCTCGTATGAGGAAAGGCTGAGAGAGCTGGGACTGTTCAGCCTCGAGAAGAGAAGGCTCAGGGCGCTCTCGTCAAGGTTTAAAATATTTGAAGAGAGGGTGCAGAGCTAACAGAGCCCGGGTCTTTCCAGTGGTATCCAGCAACAGGAGAAGCAGCAGGGGACGGAGTCTTCTCCAGTGTCGGCACTGAGGAGTCACCTCTCGACCGTGCCTCTGACATGACTCCTCAGCCTGTTCCCGTGCGGTTGCGCTGGGTCGGGTGTGCTGGGGAGCACAGCACATGCTGGTTTCTTCTTCAGGGTATATGAGATGGCAACTCAGGCTACATGGGCTGTTCACAGGGCTCACTTGTCTCCGAGTCCCCAGAAAGCGCCTTTAATCACGGAAGGAGGGTAGAAAGCAGAAATGTGATCAGCCATGGTGTGAAGTGGAAGCAAGGTGTGCAAGGGCAGGTGATATGGTGCTGGCTGTCATTAAGCAAAGGCTGATGGCCATATACCTCTGCTTTGCTTCATAAAGCTTATGAGTCAGAAACACAGGGAGCAAGATGTCTGTCATTCAGGAGCTGGAGGATTCCAATCTCTAACATTCTGTGATTCTGTGATTCCTCCTTCACTTTCCACAACCTGCAGGTCTCAGGAAATGTAGTGTGCCAGAACACAGTGCCCTCCCACCTCTTCTCCAAAGAAGAGTACATTCTTTTCCTCTGTGTAACTGCTCATGCTAGAGAGGCTGCCTTCTGGAAAGCTCAGCCAAGTAGTTGGAACTTGGGACCTGTGCAACTGAAAAAATCTGCTCAGCCCATTAGTGAAGTGTACAGCAGCGTTCAGTGCTGTCATGAAGCCTGAATATCGGTGCAAAAGAACCAGCATGTCTGGGGCAGACTACATGCAGGTGGAAGAGGATCTTTGGTTCATCTCTGTTCATGCAGCTGTTGGTCATGGAGGAATAAGGCTTCAGGAAGGGCCACTCAAGTGGTGTGACCTTTACAAACCAGCTTAGTAATACTTAATGACATACAGGCAAATTCTTCCTACAAATGGTGTCACTGCAGGGCACAGGAACGTGTAGCTGACATCCAGGCTGCAGGGAACATTGCATGGTTCTGCAGGGCCCTGCCTGGACCGCTGCCAGGTTCTCACCTTGTCCCAGCCCAGGATTACCAGGGCTTGACCATCTGTGTTTACAATGCAGCAAGTGGAAAGGAACGTGACCTGCCCCATTCAGGTTGTCCCTCCTGCTGGAAGGACCAGCTTTGCCCAGATTTTTTGCTTCTGCTGTCTCCCCATTTGCCCTGAGAGCAGCTCAGTGAGATCCTTGGGGACAGGGGAAACCATCAACAGGAGGTCTACACCTCTCCAGGTGACATGACAGAAACTATGAGACCTGGAGTAGGAATGACCCAAAGCGCGTGTCTCTGCATGGCTGTGGCATGCCGTGCATTTCTCCTGAGCCCAGAGCTGCCCTGTTTCACTGCCCCACCTGGCACAGCCCGCTGCAGCTCCAGCATCTTTGTGAACCATTAGCAGGCCAAGTTCAGCTGATCCTTTCTTCACACAATTTTCTTTCCTAGCCCCCAAAATATTTAACTCAAGCAAGGCACAGACTGAAAAGAGTGAAAAAGACTTTATGTGAATCTGAATCTGCCGACAACGTGGCAAGCAGCCGGAGCAATGGCAGGCAAATCTCTGCACTCCGGGTAGGCAAACTGGTCCTCCTTGCAACAAGGGTTCCTGTTTGTCCTTTGCTCTGACGCTCCGCAGACATCCCTGTTCCTCCTTTTACGGGGTGCAGTCTCTTTTGGGGCTTGCAGTGGGACTTACAAAAGCACCTCGCAGTCTCCTTCATGAATTTCCTGGCCCTTCTCATTTACTAGCCGTGTTTTGGCAAGAAATTGCCATTCCCATGCTCTGCTGCTTAGTGCAGGGTGGAGTTTTCTAGTTTAAGGCTGGTCCAAGTAGGAGGGCACTGCAGGGTAGGCAGTGTTACAGCTGGGACGGGAGGGCGGAGGCTCAGGTGTGGGTGAGAGCTGAGTGAGTGGCTGTAGGAAAGCCTGGTGTGAAGGCGGATGCCAGCACATGAACGCACGGCTGTTTGCGTGGCTGCCTGGAGGAATGTGTACCACAGCCGTGTGCGTGGACAGCTTTGCTTGAACCAGGTCTGGTGGTGCTTCAAGAGGAATTGCTAAGGTGAGATTTTCAGCCATTTCTTGGCATCTGGTGTCTAGAACTGTATTCACTGCTCATGCTCAGCAGCCTGAACTGGGAGATAATTTTTGTAAAATGCTGCAAATGTATGGATGCCAGTAAATTGCTACCTGATTCGTCCTGCAGACAGAAGCTGTTGGTCTGGCTCAGGGTGTATTTACTTCTCCAGTCTGTCTTCTCCGTGCCTCTTCTCAGCATTTCCCACTAGTGACAGTCATGCCATCTGTTCTCCTCTGAATGGACAGATGCTGCTTCTAATTCTGCGGAAGCTGACCAGGGCAAATTGAAGAAGGATTTGATAAAACTGTGAGCAACCGCAGTGTCATCAAAGACCAGTGTCTGGGGCTTCCCTGGCACCACGTCCTCTTCACGCTCCTGGCACTGCAGCAGTGAGGGATCTGCAGAGGTCTGGAGTGCTCCCCCAGACTCGCAGAGCACTCAGCCCCAGTCTGCACAGCGCGAGGTCTCTTGGGCTGCACTGCCCAGCCTCAGACAGGCACAGGTTCCACCACCCTGCGCTCTGGGGACATGCGGCCCGTGCTCAGAGTGCGTTTGGTGGCTGCGTCTCCCTGGGGCTGCCTGCTGCTTTTTGTAACGCGCTTTCTTTGCCAGGATCAAGCTTTTCCAAGACCCCTGTGTGTTTCTGGAAAAGCTTAAAACTCTGTTCATTATTTTGGAGGCTCTATCTGCTTGGGCAGGCAGATCCCAGTTCTCTGCGCTCTCATACGTGTGCCGTGGGAGACTCTAACATGGTGACACTGGGCTGTCGCATTTTTCAGTAGTTTCTGTTCTTCATCCTTAGTGCCTTGAGGTTCTCCTAGTTCTTTCTGCTCTCAGCCAAATCCCGGCTCATCTCTCTGCCAGCAGACAGTAACAGCCTGCCTTTTTGTGTTCTGCAGTCCTTCTGGGCTGATCTTCACCCTGCGGCTCTGCGAGGGCTCCGTATTTCCCTTTTGCAACGTGAGACGAACCCAATCACGTGTGACTCTGGATGTTTGCTGTAGGGACTATGTGGTTACACTGAAGACCTTAGTTTAGAAACATGTCAGCTGCCGTTATTGAGAGATATGGTGGTGGAAAATAAGGTGATGTAATTAGTATTTATTTCATATTAGGAAATGTCCGATGGAGCCTCTGCTGCTCTGTGCCACTTCAGCAGGCACACACAACTCGTGTCAGTCCTTCTCCCCTCCCCGTGGGACAGGCTGCTCAGGGCACTGCTGCTTGTGTGGGAGTGAAGAAGCTGTTGAGGCCATGGCCTCTCGTGAGGCCGCTTCTCAGGAAAACACCCAGAGCGATCACAGGGATGGTCCGTGTACTCTCTGAGATGTCTGAAACATCCAGTGGCCCCACCCTGGTTTGAGTCACGATAAAAGCACACCCTTGCTTCCCAAAACACCTAAATCCACTCTCTTTGACTCAGACTGTTCACACACAGGTTTCCAGACAAATAATGATTTATGTGGTTTGAAATCTGCCTGGGAATCTTAATGCCTGTGTTCCTATCTCCTTAACAGAGTTTTTCTCAATTAAGAGCTTCTGGCTGTAGCCCAGGAATTCTGTTGGGAGTTAGAATAATGATATTAGAAGTGCCAGATGGAAGTGATATCATCAAAGTCATTTGGAAGCCAGGACTTTGGTAAACACTGCTGTATTCATTTGCAAAGAGGAAGCTGATAGATTACTTATTTTTACAACAGTCTTTGTTTGCAGCTCTTCCTAGCGTTGGTCCAAATGTTGACCTGAACCAGCTTCCTGTCAGACCTGAACCAGTCCATTTGTATAACCAAAAATCCGTGGGCTTCTTGTCTAGGACACCAGAAGCATGTGGTCCCTTAAATGCACAGCCCCATCTTGAAAGACATTACTAAATAAAATTCATGTTGTGGCAATAGAATTCACTTATTGGCAACAACCAGGCTTGCCCATTGGGCTGGGTATTGTCCTGACTCTAAAAAATTATAATTGCTGCCTCATGAACCCTAGGCTCAAAATGAATGCACAGCAGGTAGATTAGGTGAACAAGCCAATTTATGCATATGTGCTGGAGGGAAAGATGAGTCCTGTTCCTAGGTGGTTAGCGGCTGTGATTGTACCTGGAAATATAAACATCAGTGCTAAAGGAACTCAAACCATGGGAGGAGGCACCTCCATGCAAATTAGTCTGAAAGCTTCGCTGCAGAGGGTAACTGAGGCAGGGCATAAGGAGGATGTTAGGGAGATTTGGACTGGAAACATTCACGCACTACCACGGACACAGAAGGTAGCACATAGCGGGAAGCAGTGGCTGGTTGGGGTACACCTCATACCTCTGCTGCTTTAGTAGGGAGCTGCTCTGGGTGGGCATGGCTGCCTGCATTCAGTGCAGCCGTGGGCTGCGGAAAAGCAGCGTACAAGGCTGAAAGGACCTGGGCTCCAGTGCTGCCCTGTCCAGGAGGAATTCCGCCTCGCCTGCAGCCCTGGAGGCCCTGGTCTCTCTATCCTGTCTGGCTGTGGAAGCACCCGAAAGGACTGACCGTGGCTGAGAACCAGTAAGGTTTTTTAATGTTAGCTCACCTGGGGAAATGTAAAGCAACTGCACTGTGCAGAGAGGCCTGTCTCCACTGCAGCACAGCTCAGCTGCCAGCCTGGCAGATACCCCCTGCAGCCTGGGGAGGACCCCACGCCTGTTGCAGATGGAGTCAGAGTGAGTTATGCACTTCACGCACACGAGAGAAGCAGCAATATATTTATTTATATAAAACAGTGAGTTAACAAAGCTCAAAGATTAATGTGACTGATTTAACAGGATTCGATGGCGAGGTTCACTTGATTATTTACTGCATAGAGGACAGGGTCAGACAAAACTGTCAGGGAGACCCTCCCGTTGAGTCATGAGGTTCGGAAGGGACCCCCTTGGTCTCTAAACTCCTTCTCAGAGAGGAGCCTAGGTGAGTGTGAGGCGTCCTCCCCCTGAGGAGGAAGGAGCATCAGAAACGATCTCTGATGAACTGACCCCAACTGCTGCTCTCCATCCCCCCCGTAGAGAAAATCAGGAGTAAAGTTAAGCCCAGGAAAAAGGGAGGGGTGGGGGGAAGGTGTTTTTAAGATTTGGTTTTCTTTTTCATTATCCTACTCTGATTTAATTGGTAAGAAATTAAATTAAATTTCCCCCAAGTCAAGTCTGTTTTGCCTGTGATGGTAATTGGTGAATGATCTCTCCCTGTCCTTAGCTCAACCCACGAGATTTCTGTTGTATTTTCTCTCCCCTGTCCAGCTGAGGAGGGGACTGATGGAGCGGCTTTGGTGGGCACCTGGCATCTAGCCAAGGTCAGCCCACCACACTCTGTCTCTGCAGGTTCCTTGCAACCATGAGGAAGTCTGGAAGGGTGCTGGTGCTCCTGATTCTGGCAGTTCTGTCCTTCCTTCTGATCCACTTCCTACCCTGCAGCAACAACACCCCCACGAAAGGAAAACCTTCTCCAGTCCACATCCTCCTTCTCTCCTCCTGGCGGTCAGGATCTTCCTTCACTGGACAAATCTTCAGCCAGCACCCCAGCGTCTTCTACCTGATGGAGCCCGCATGGCACGTGTGGGTTAAGATGTACCAGAACAGCGCTGAAGTTCTACACATGGCTGTGCGGGACCTGGTCAGGTCGGTCTTTCTGTGCGACATGTCTGTGTTTGATGCTTACATGTCTAGCCAGAAGAAAAAGTCTGATCTGTTCAAGTGGGAGGCAAGCCGAGCCTTGTGCTCCCCCCCTGCCTGTGACTTATTCAGTCGCAGCGACATCATCACTGCAGGCAATTGCCGAACGATCTGTGGCAAGTACCCGTTCAGCAAGGTGGAGGAAGCTTGTAAAACCTACAGCCACGTTGCCATCAAGGAGGTTCGGTTCTTTGACCTGAAAGTTCTCTACCCCCTTCTCACTGACCCATCCCTGAACCTCAAAATCATTCACTTGGTCCGTGATCCTCGGGCTGTGTTCAGCTCCCGAGAGAATACAGTGGCAGACCTGGAACGTGACAGTAACATTGTCCTGAGGTCCCAGAGGACAAAGGGAGAAATGGGGCCCTACAACACGATGCAAGTAATCTGCAAAAGCCAGGTTGACATTTACAAGGCGGGCAGTCAGGCCATTGCCAGCTTCCTGAAGGACCGCTACCTGCTGGTTCGCTATGAAGACATTGTCAGAGACCCGCTGGCAAAGGCTGCTCAGATGTACAGGTTTGCAGAACTCCATTTCACACCAGAACTTCAGAAGTGGGTGCACAACATAACCCGTGGGAAGGGGCGAGGAGCACAGGCGTTCGATATTGGGTCCAGAGACGCGCTGGAAGTCTCCCAGGCCTGGAGGAAGACCCTTCCCTTCCAGAAAATAGAAAAAGTGCAAAATGTGTGCAAGGATGCAATGGACTTGCTGGGCTACCGGCTCATTCAGTCCGAAGAAGAGCAAAAAAATATGTCGCTGGATGTTTTATTTGCCCAGAATTCCTCTGAGCAACCAATTCTGAAGGCAGAAGAGCTGCTCTCTACACTTACTCTCTGAAGGCTGCAGAGTGGAGAGCTGTTCACTAGTGTAAAAGAGGACAGAGGCGCGTGTGCACGTGTGTAAGGGTGCGTGCACGGATGTGCTATGTGAGGACAAGGAACACAGGAACCCCAACTGCACTCATCAGCTTTCTCAGTAGCACAGAGCCACTCTCCAAGGCCCCTGGAGGCTCCGCCACAGTGGAGGCTGAAGTAATGCAAGTCTGTTTTCCAAACTAATTCCATGGTTTATGTGAAAGAGGAAGCGTGTGTAGGGTGGAGCAAATGGAATGCCAAAGGAGTAGGACCAGACAGCGGTGCTCAAACCCTGCACAGACCACAGCTAAATACTGGTGAAACCACATGGAGCAACTGTGCTGCAAAGGAGGGGGAGATATAAATGGAAGCTGAATAAAGAGAACATTTGTCGTGGTGCCACCCAGGATGTGTAATGCCAGAAGAGACACAAAGACGACCAGACATTGGTTTCTGGAAAGATCTTTTTTTTGGAACGGTTGAGTTTTCAAGCCCAGTTTTCCTTTTGCTCCATTCCTGTGCCTGGGCATCCAGCCTTGCTGGCAATGTTGGGGAAATGTTTGTGTTCACTTCCTATATAGGGGGAGAATGGAATAAACCCGCTATAGTTGAAAATAAAAACTCCTGAGTTTGCATATGGGGATCTATTTCTGGGACTATGTGAATCCATTTGTTTTTCAGCTAAAGTAATTCTGTCTTCTAGTATTCAAAACCAAGAATAGTTGTTCTGCTGGGAGTTCTCACAGTGACTGGGAAGAATTCGTACTAAGGTTGGGACTGTAAAGATAAGGTAAGGGCACAGATTCCATTGGTATAAATACTGGAACTGGGAAGATAGGTTTATGGTAGTGGACTGAAGAAAATGAGAGGAGAACAGGAGGTCATCCTACTGAACTATTTGGTGAGAGTATTTCCTGTCTTAGAGCACAACAAAATTATGTTCAATAGACTATGCTGTTCTCTACCATCTCCATTGGAGATGCCATTCTCCCACCTCCAACGGGCATGTGTAGCGCAAGCTTGAACAACAGAATTATTTTTCCCTGTTTTTAAGTGTTCCATAAGACAAGGAGAAAAGCTTGTTACCAGACTTGGGGAGTGAAATGCCCACAAATACCTCCTTCAGAACATCCTCTTTCATGTGTAAGTTGTAGAGTCCCTTTAACATGCATCTATTTAACTGCATTCGGATATTGCTCCACGGCTGGAATATTCCCACTGCCCTGCAGACAGCAAGGCAGCTGTCCTGAGGCAGGATCACAAGGGGATGAGGCTGGATTCTGAAGATGTGCATCCTTGGGAGAAGGTGATCAAGGCAGGGCTGGGCATTGGAGGGGATCTGAGGAGGCTCCAGGCAGGACCAGGGCGTTCAGGGCTGTGGGAAGCTGCGTTCCCGTTCCCTCTCCACCAACGGCACCCACACACATGCCCCCCATCCCTGGTTCACGGCTCCTGCTCCCGGTGCCCTTCCTCCCTGGCTGCAGCCCCTTGCCCAAGGCCCTGTTGGCGCTGTCGGTCAGCTGCCCCCTCCTCACGCCGGTGCAGTGCTGGTGACGAGAGCTCATCTGAAACCTGCCAGAAGGGCGTTTGGTGCCCACTGTAGAAAAGTGACAAGGTCTTCCTGGAGGACTAGACCTCATGATTGCATGTTATTAAAAAGTTGCAATATCTTATTAAAAAGAGAAACATATACTCCTGAATTTTAAAATTCGGGGATATAGTGACTGTTCATGTTTGAAGGTGTACAGGCAAGAAATTGTGCCCAGCCTCTGCCCATGGGGTGTGTTTGAAGGGTGGCAGAGAAGGATTCACCTGAAGTGAACAGCAGTCTCCCACAGCAGGAAGAAGGAAGGCTCTTCTGACAAACGCACAGCAGCTGGGTTGGGTGGGGTTTTTTGTACCAGAGAATTAATTAATGAGTGGTTCATTAGGTGCTGATTCTGCTGAGGAAAATAACCTTACAGACAGACACTGAGCAGTCACGGTGGGTAGCAAGAGAAAGCAGCTGCTAGCTAACGAGCGGACCCGTGGAAGGAACCAACGAGCCATCAGTTGGCCATCAACCAGCCGATAGTCAGCTCCGAGGCCACAAAGAGCAGCTGCTGGGGCAAGCGGCAGAGCTTCTCAGCCCAGGAGCAGCTCTGTGGTCACCTTTGCTGGGGTAGGTGTCAGCATTCCAGAGCCCGTGTGTCCCTCTGGGGTGCGACCCCCCCTGCAGCCGTCAGGAGCAGAGCTGTCGGAGAACGTGCAGCAGCGAGCGGTGAGTAGTGGGCGTCAGCGGCACGGCAGTTCTAGCCCCAGCACTGGTCAGCAGTGGGAAAGCCGGTGTAGCAGGAGGGAGCAGCCTTTCTTTTGATTTCTGTTACATTGTTAATTACTTAGATTTGCCAGGCCCATGTTTTGTTGCAGCAGTTCTGTTACCCACGAAATTCCATTTCTTCACACGCCCCTGTGTGCGCCCCTGCCTTGTCGGGGGGTGGGCAGGGGCAGACCTCAGCTCCTTGCCTAGTCAGCAGGGTTTTCCTGGGTGCTTGGGTGCGGGACTGGATGAATGTCTGTGTTTCTGAAGGAGCCCTTTGAAGCTGTACCCAGGCATCTCTCACCGCTGAATGCGGCCGAACACCCTGGATCGTTCAGATGCACCACTGAGCCTGTACACCACACGAGCTGAAGTCCTCCTGCAGCTGCTGGTGATTCCTTCAGCACAAAGTCACTACTCAGATTTCACTTTCAGTCGTGCGTTTCTTTTGGATGAAACTATCAGCCCCGATCACCAAGAGTAAAAACACTTTAAAGCAGCTTTGGATTAAACAGGATGTTTGCTCCTTAGGGACATGTTGTTTTTTTCTGGAGACCACTGAAATCAAGTTCCTCTACGTATGAATCCTGTTGTTTAAAGCAAAGCTCTCGTTCTTAGTGATTGGAAAGACTTCAGGTGCTATTTGAGTCTGAATGTCCATTTAATCCCTTGTAAAACTGGAATAATACTGACTCAATTAAAAAGAGGCAGATCTCAGTCTTGTGTTGAGTAAATAAAGGTTTGAAGCTAGATTGATAAAGGAGACATCAGAAGTTGTCTCCAGCATTTAGGCTGTAGTGACATTTACAGATCACTGGCTACCCCAGCGCTGTGGGTGTCTGTATTAGAGCTAAAACCCAGTCCCTGCACAGGGCGCAACGTTGAATCGTATGGAAATCGTAGCCTTGCCACTGGGGATCCTGTGTCTGAATGACAAAATCCATGCTGAGCAGGCAGCTCTGGCGTTGTGGTATTAAATCCCCCAAAAGCCCGGTATCTTCCTTTACGCAGTTTTTATGCAAACGTGGAGCAGGCAGGCTGGGGCAGAGACTCGTACTGCGCCAGAGAAGCACACAGCCACTGCGTTTCTTTTGGAGTCCCTTTAGGATGGACCTCAACATATTAAGCTAAAAGCATGCAGTCTCAGAAGCCTGTTCTTACTGAAGTCATAGTGACTTCCTACTTGAAGTGCCAGGAAGCCTGTTTCTGAGCAAACGGACTCTTTTTCAGTACATTGCTAATTATATCTCTACATTAACCAGTGCCAGCTTGAGTTTTGTTATGAATATTTGTTTTCAGTGGACTCAGTCAATTCCATGTATCAAATGTTTAGCTGGACAAAAACCTTCATAGTGTTTCCAGTCAGCCAGTAAACAAATGACATAAAAATGACATACTATGCATTTTCTTAATGTACTTTTTAAAAAATTACTTTAACTTCTGCTGCTTAAGCTTAATCAGAGAGAAAGGAGGATCATTGATTTCAGTGTATCTTTACTGCACTCCTTTAGCTATGTTTCCTCAATACAACAATTGGTAAGACTTTATTTTTTCTGGAAGCACCAAAGCCACACAGTGTGATCATATGAAAATTTAAAGTTGTCCTAATGCAAGCAAAGATGACTTAAAATACTTTTTTGGAGGAGGAAAAAACCAACAAACCCCCACAAACGTTCAAGATGTTGAGCATGGTGTTTAAAACTAGGGCTGCATCCTTTGGCACATGCGTAAAATAAAGATAATGGAATTATGTTTAGAAACAAATGTCAGATTTATATTGTGCAAATTCAGAAGAGTAAATTCAGCTTTTAAACCAATGAAGTGTAAGATGGAGAAGTCTCCAATCAAAGGGAAATGTAAAAACCAACCCTTTGGTATTCCTGTCTGTTGCTCTTCAGCCTGGTGCGTACAATCAGTTTTTCACTGGTAACTGTAGTTATGAAAGGCCAGAACTCATTGATTTTTATGAATGCTGGCTAACTCTAAAGGAAGCAAATAGGAAATACCCAAATTCCAGATAATAGTTTGCAGACCCAGTATTTCTGTCTTTGGAGTTGCCTTTCACTCATTGCACGTGCGTTGCTACTCTGCTTGCCCTTCCAGGTGTACAAATATTGCTGCTCCAGGCAATCAGACAAAGAAGAAACTTGTATACTTCTTTGAGCTACAAAAAGAGCGTTCCTGGCACTTCCCGATAGTACAGGGACCTGATAGAAACATGGAAAGCTGAAGTGTCTGCAGCATATTGGAACTAATGTAGCTGTGTCTTTGGTAAGACAAAGCAGAGAAAACACGGAATTTTATTTTTATCATAGGAGAAGGCAGAGCCAGAATTTCCTGAAGCAGAACCATATGATACAGTGACATCTCCAGGTCCTGTTAAAAGTGGACTGAACAGAGACCCATGTGCCCACACAAGCGAGAGTGTGGATAAGCAGTGCCGTTCAGGAGTTCAGAACAGCCGAAATACGGCAACCTTGAGGAAGGTGTGCTCTTTGTGCCAGAGTTCCTACACCGACCGAGTGCAAATGGGAAGGTTTGCAGCGGTAGACAATGTGTTTGCATGGTTCTGCAAAGGTAAAAGCACAGTATGTGGACCAGAAGTTTGCACTGCATGTCTGCCATTGCCCTGAAAAAGACAACTGCGCTCTCAAAATAAGCGTCACTTAGAATTATAAAAAGATACAATAAGCCTTACACCTGATCTTTTTATGTGGCAGTCATTTAATCTGTTCTCCCTCTCACTTTGAATTCTAGAGCAGGTTTGGTTAAACAAGACCGCTGGATTGTCAGGTTATGGGGCTGCTCAGATGTGCACACCACCTAAATGGGAGGTTTTGGCTGCAGGAGGTGACAGGCCTCCTGTTCGTAACCTGGTCATCAGCAGTCTCTGGATTTCAAATCCAGCTGGTAAAGTTTCTAATTTTTAAAAAATCTCACTACTTCATTTGTTATGTTGTCCTGCACTCTGGTTAAGTGTTTGCCCAGTCTGCCACACACGTCTGTCTCGCCCCACTACCGTGGACGGTCGAGAGAGGTTTTTTTGTGATTCCCCGAAAGGCAGCACCGGCTAGGTGGAGTCAGACAAGGACTCAAGGAACAACACAGCACAATTTTATTTACCTCAGCCACTGCAAAAATGTCACAAATCAACTTCTCAGAGTCAAGCAGCAAATCACACTTAGCGATTATCACCAAACATCACTGATCCATGCAGCAAGCAGCAAATAATGCTCAGTCGTTGTTTGGCGGTAAAAATTAGACAGAAGACCCTAGGAAAGAGTTGAAAGGTAAGAAAGAGGGGCAGAAAAACAGAGCTAGAGAGACAAACACAGAGACACAGATAGCATCACCAGTCCCTCATTCCAGCACGTGTCTTCTTGTCAGGCAGAAATCTTTGTTTCAGGCAGAAACTCTTCCGTGGGGTGGTGATGGGTCGACAGGGAGTACAGTTCGGTCTGGTCCAGTCCTGGACTGCCCCTCGGGGGGGCCCAGCATCCAGGTCACCTTCAGGGTTGACCTTTTTGGGGCACAACAGCCCTGCATCCAGGTTAGCTGCAGGGGGGCAGTGGGTTCTCCACCGAGGAGAGGACTCCAGCAGCCATGCCCCACTCAGTGTGCCCCTCACTCAGAACGTTAATGACTCACTAATGTCCATTCACAAAAGGACTTTCCTTCCAGCGCTCTGCCCCAGCTGTTTGAGCTGTTCGTAGCTGTGGTGGCACCTCTTCTTTAGAAATGCTCTGTCGAGGGCTCTGCCCAAGCACTCCTGGTGGAGCCTCTTTAGAAAATGCTCTGCCCCTCGTTTGAGACATAGACACAGATAAACATCATCCGGGAGGGGATGGGCAGGGGTCCAGTCCCTGACAGAGTCTCAAGTAACCAGTCTGAGCAGCATGAAATGTACCAAATAATTCTCAAAAAAAGGAATGACCTGTCTAGTGAAACACCACATACCCTACAACAGTTCTGGCATTTATGTGGTGATATTGCTTAACTCCCCAAATATTCAGTTAGCATTTCAGGACAGTGGTTTTCTGAAGCAGCAGTCTCATTATATCAAGTTAGCGTTGACTTTCAGTATAATTTGAATTTGTCTTAAAAAGGGGAAATTTCCTAATTCACCTTAACTTTTTTGAGGGCCACAGTGCAATCAGCAAAAATCCCAAAAGATAATTCTAAGGAAAAAAAAAATTAAAAACTATTTTTGCTTTTACAAACCCATTTTATTTCACCAAAAGAATTAATTCCAGATTTACAGGACTGACTTCAAATAATATTAAAATAGTGACCAGAGCACGAATTGAGGCTGAAAGTACTGAGTTTTTCAGATTGTGACTGTGTACCAGCAATGGTGTTCTCAAAGACGACTTAAGTGATGGATACCTAAATGAACTCTGAGCACTCTTTCTTAACTTGTATCTCCTACTTGAACTATTGTGCGTGGCCCTGAAAGCTAGTTTACTTTTTCCAACTAGACTATACAGCCTGGTACAAGCGTTACTCTGCCTGGATTAAAGAAGCTGGGACGCTTCAGTCTGTAGAGGTGCAAGCTGGGGCAGAGCTATTCATTGGTTTTGAAATCATGAAGCAAGATGGTAAAGTTATTAAACAAACCTTGCAGTGTTATCACTGGAGAACACGTGCTGGAGGTGGTAATAAAAACAGATGACTGTCTACCAGCCTGAGGTTTTAGCTGACAGATCTCTCTAACATGAGATTGAGTACTATAATGCCACAGTGACATTTTTGGCCATTCCCAGTACACATGGCCCCTCTGAGACATCTCAGCATTCATTCATGAGACCATGCCTCATCTTCTGGCACGAATGTTCTTGATCTCTCTTTTTGAACGGTGACATTTTCATTGTTATCGTCTCCAAATGTCTGCTGCTAATCAAGGTTCATTTAAAGAAAATCCCAGCTGTCAAAGCTGGTTATAAAATTACCATCCACTGCAGTTTGAAGTAAGACAAGTGACAGAGAGCAGGATGCTATTGTATGCTAATAATGCACTACAGGTTAAGAGCGCTTAGGCGATTCTGTCAGATTTTGGTGCCAGCCCTATTCAAACTCCTCCTCCGCATGCAGCAGTGTACAGGTAGGACTGTCAGCTGGCTTATACAGTAGAAACACACTTTAAAGCACATTTTCAGTGAAAACTTGTTACTGTATAGAACCTTTCCCTTCACTGTTTTCTACTTTTAAATGTTCAATGTACTCAGTATTACAAATAAACACAAAATAAGCTTTTTACAAAAAAATTAAAGCGTTTCTGAAACATCAGAATGTTGCATAAAATTTTCCATCACATGCAGTTCTGCAATGACTTTGTTTTTCAAGTTCCTGCCACAGTCCTAGATCAGTGATTCCCTTCTGCTTTGCTATCTAACTTTTCCTAAATGCTACCCGCTTTGCTACATTTTCAGCTCCAAATTTTTTAATCAATTTATTTCTCACATGTTCATCATCTTTTTGCAATTCCAGATCGTCCTCTCTGCTCCATACAGGGTACCCATCCAAGCGCTGCCCAGTCTGCAGAAAGTATAAAGTGGTCTCCACTTCACCGGTGTTTTTCAGAAGGGCCTGTGTGACAGTGACCAAGTCCACACCTAATTTCTCCATGAAGTGCTGCATAGTTTTTACTACTTCTCCCACCACACTGGAAGAAGAGCAGGTGCTTGTTGGTCCCTCTTCCTTTTGTAACTGAGTGTCAGGGAGATCAGAGTCCTCCACTCCAGTTCTCAAACCAGACACTGTTTCTCCTGAGGACTTTCCCTCTGCATCCTGCGCAGAAAGTTCTTCTGAAATGTCTGAAGTGTCACTTCCTGACTAAAAGTAAGAGAAACAGAGTCATCAATTAGACATGGTATTTTCTGGCAAGCTTCTTTTATCACTGCCACCTTCCACCACGACTCTACAGTATATAAAAAATTCATGAATTACTAGACATAGTAAAATTCAGTGACTGAAGGGAAGCCATCTGTGTTAACAAGATCACAGAAAAGCGTGAAATATAAGGGAGAACTGGAACAAACCAGGTGCAAGAGGCAAAAGTAAACGCTGATGCAACTGCAGGGACATTTCATGCCCGAGGTGACAGGAT
>NW_010146115.1:0-2246 GCF_000699245.1 Pterocles gutturalis
GTTTTTGTTGGAAGTCAGGGTGCAGGTGGGAGCGTTGCCCTGTAAGTCTCAGCCTGCGTGAGAGCAGTTCTGTGTCGAGTCCCCGGAGCGTGCCAGGGGGACAGCGCGGGAGGGATGCTGAGAGCATCCCGCTTGGCACGGGAGGGATGCTGAGAGCATCCCGCTTGGCACGGGAGGGACGCTGAGGAGTTCCGCTGCGAAAAGCGCGGAGCTGCAAGCGGCTTCGTCTGAACAAGGTCCCGTGTCCTCTCCTCTGAGGTGGCCTGAGCTTAGCCGAGGGTTAACTCTCCAAAGGACGCGGATTAGATGCTGCTTTTAGTTATACCGCTGTAAAATTAATCGGGGTTAGAGCCTTAAAATCTGCAGAGATTAAGGGTTATTGCAGCAGAGGAAGGGTGTGAGCCCTCGGCCCCGTTTTTGCACCAGTGACGCCAAGATGAGGGTTTGGCCCGTGACTTACAGCAGCTGTACGTGATGGCCAGGTCTTGGGAGAGTCTCAGATGTGTGTTACCTCTGCAACTGAATTAGCAACCTGATTGGGGAAAAAAAAAAAGTCATAACTCATAAATCTTACTTTGATTTTTTCATCCTAAGGAATTATTGGTTTTCCATGTTTTTTTAAATAAAAATGATTGAGGAGGGTTTTTTTCAGGCTTTCAGAAATTTTTCAATCGTAGCAGAGAGGAACGAATCTATGCAATTTCAGGCCCCAACATAAATAATCACATGTATATACATATATTTATTTATTTAAGCGGGGGAAGGTAATAAGTCACTGAAAATAGAGTTAGAAGACAAGCGTTTTCCGTAACTGTGCTTGGGTGTCAATAGGTTTCTGTCACAACTGTGTTCTTAAAAATTTGCAAAATAAGACCTCCCCTGTTTGACGTGAGCTCCTGTGTTCTCCTTGAAGTGAACCTTGCTCCTCGCTTAGCACCAGCTGCAGCTGAATCGCTGCTTCGTTTCCCAGCCCATTTTGACTCTCTGCTCCCATGCAGGGCTCCCCCCACCCCGAGGTGCGGGTTGCTGATGCTCTTAGAGGCTCTGCTGGGCTCTCACTGCTGGCAAAGCAAACTTCTCCTGCCACACAGGATCAGGCCCTGAGTTTTGATGATGCAACTGCCAAGTTGCCATAACTCCAGCAGTTTGACTGCTAAAACTACCTCTCCTTCATTTCCGCTGAATTTCCCATCAAAACAGTTGCATCCCCTTGAGATCCATAGAGTGCAGATTTTATTTTTTTTTTAAATGCGTTACATTTTTTGGCTTTGGAAATCACTGTTGAGCAGTATGGATTATGAGCTGGTTGTAAGCGCAGGGATGTGATGTCACTTCAGGTAACCCCTTTGAACAGCTGCAGAGCTGACTTGGGTACCAGTGGCAGGGATGTTGTGGTCCAGAGAGGAGCCTGGCAGCGTGTCCCCTTCCCCTGGCCAGCGGGACTGGCTGCTGCTGCTGAAAACTTGAGCAGTTAGAGTTATTTCTCAAGGAATTTAGGAGGAGAAGTGCAGGTAGTGGGTTGCAACAGCAATGCAAACTATGTAGCACAGCTACAGTGGAGAAATGGAGTAAAACCATGTCAACTTTCCTGGCAGCGTTTTCCGACGTGCTTTTTTCTTTTTATTCCCCCACTTCTGCCTTCTCTCTCAGTCGAGCTTTATTTCTGCAGCCATATGCACACCATATATCATGCCTCATGTGGATTTAACCTTTGGACCCTTCCAGTTAGGCTCCAGCTGGTGGTGCCTCCCCCTGCCCGTGCCCGACTCGCAGCAGGGCTCACGGCACGTGGCTGATGCCAGAAAGCCGTGGTGCCCGAGCTCGCTGCCCGGCCGCGGCGCTTTGGTGGCTTGCCAAGGGCCAGTGGCAGAGCTGCTGCTCGGAAAGCTTGCCCGTCCATTGCTGTTATTTTGGTCTGTGCCCCCCCTCACCCCTTACCCCAAATCCTGTGCCAGATACAGCTCTCAGCTTCCCAAAAGAAGGTTTGTGATGTTTTTCCTGTAGCTGGAGAACCTTATGTTGGGGTTGGCAAGGTCTCCAAGGAGCAGGTCCTCTGTGTGAGGGGTCCGCTGCGGTCTTCAAGTCCTGCCTACCCCCAAAATCCTCTTTTTTTTTTTATTTTTTTCTTCTTTTTTTTCTCCCCTTAAACCCACGTCCATGGATCTCTCACCGGTGGTGGGCAGGTGCAGGGGGCTCCCCTTCCTGCCAGCCCCTGCTCCCCTCCATCCCCGTCACCTCCTTTCCCT
>NW_010146115.1:2257-2653 GCF_000699245.1 Pterocles gutturalis
TCTCTCCTCCGCCCCGCTGCTGGCAGCCCTTGCCGGGGCTGCCAGAGCAGGCTGGGGCTGGAATTTAGGGTGTGGGGCTCCCTCCCGCTGTGGGGTGCAGTAACCTTGCAGGGCTAGGTGTAGAAGAATGTCACTTGCTCCATTTAGGGCTGTGAAGCTGTTCCCGGGACAAACTCCTGGGTCCCTCCGGTGCTGTTATCACTGCTGTCGCTTGGTTTTGGTTTTTTTCTTTTTCCAAAGGGCAGATCAAGCCCTCTTAGCGCAGTAAGCAAAACTTGCCCTTGCCCTTTCCCTGCCCTTTATCAATTCCTATAAATTTGCCACAGCAGCATGCCAGGCTCTGCCGGGGTGCATTGCTGGGGTGACCGGGGAGGGGGGGGGGGAGTGGGTTGCAGC
>NW_010146115.1:2742-3761 GCF_000699245.1 Pterocles gutturalis
AGGGTTTGGAAATACTTTGCAAGCATTAATTAGTTCCAGCCTGTCTCCCTTGCCCAGGCAGTTTTCCGGCTGGGTAAAGTGGGACCCAGAGAGGTTAATTGAACTTTGTATCCTTCTGGCTCGGGTTGATTCCAGAGGAATTGGAGTTGCTCAACCCTCTTGGAAAATCAGGCTGCCAGTGACCCACCTGAAGTCACCCAGGGAGGTGGCGTTGGGGCTTGGCACAGGCTCCTGTAGTTTGGGCTCAGAGCCCTGTGCCACCTCCCAGCATCTCCCCTGCCTCCCTCTGATCCAGCCCTTTGCTTTGCTTTGGGAAGGGGGGACACACACATATAAATTAATAACTTAATTATATTAAGGAATAATGAGAGGAACTGATACGCGGGCTTAATTACAAGCAAATTCCCAAATTGATTAGTGAGGAATACACATAGCTGGCTCTGCAGGGACATTTCGGGACTCGTGCTGGTCCCAGTGCCAGGCTGTGGCTGCATGGCCCTGGGGGATGCTAGGGAGGGTGCAGGAGGGGTATAGGTGACAACCCCTCGGTCATCTCATCTTCTCCACCTGGTGAATCCATGTCAGACCAAAGTGGGGAGCTGGCTGGATGGCAGAGCCCTGTCCCAGTGAGGGGCTGGTGGAGGGTCTGGGCTCCGGGGCCAGCAATGTGTGCAGGAGGGGCAGGAAGATATTTTTTTGTTGGATTTGGGGTTTTTATTTCTCTTCTTTCCCTCCTGCGTGCCAGCTTGTTCCCTCTGATGACTGGCTGAAGCACAGCTGACAGCCTCTGGAGGCAAAGCAGGTCCATCGTGGGCTGGATTGTGGGAGAAAAGCTACGGAGGAAAAGGTTCTTTTATTAAAAAAAGTGACCTGATATATTTGGCTTGTTTGAGCCTTTGCCATGCAACAGCTCCTTTCCAAGTGTGTTTGAATGCAGCTGGGGGATGGCTGCTGGGAGATGGTGAGAGGCTGAACACCCTCGCTGCCGGCTGGCAGTGCTCCGGGGGGCTCAGCACCCC
>NW_010146115.1:3787-8914 GCF_000699245.1 Pterocles gutturalis
AAGGGACGCGTGCCAGCTCTGTGCCTGTGTGCCTCGCACCAGCCTGCGCTTCCTTCTGCATCAGTGCCGTCTAGAAAGCCTCAGCACCTGGAGCTCAGCTGACAGTCTCCAGATATTAAATTCCTGTCAGTTTTACAGCAGCAGAGCCACTTAACAGATTAAAATAACTGTGTATCCTGCAAAAATTCAGATCTTGACAATTAAAGGATTGAAGCGGCAAAGCTGTAGGGAACAAAAATGCAGAGCGTTGAATTCCAGGGAAGCTCGTGCTGGCTGGGGGCATGGGGAGGTCCAGGATGAGAGGAGAAGAAACTTCTGTCAGCCTTTACCGGTGAAACCTCTAGGAGCAAACCCAGGCTTTCTGGGATGTCCAGAGCTTTGATGGTGCTGGGGAAGGGGTGGTACCGGTTGTTGTCTCGTGCCGGTGTGTTTCGTGATGGATGGGGAAATATAAACCACAAACCTACGCCCAGGCTGTCCCCTCTGTGGGACCAAACGGGGTGGATTTGGTGCATTAACGAGTGGTGTTTCTCAGGGACTTGCCTTCCTTCTGGTGGGCTTGGGAAAGAGGTTTTCTTTGGCACAGCCGCCTCCTTGCACAAACGCCCGCGTCCTTGTGGAGCAGGAGCAAGTCGCAAAGTCCTGACAAAGTCAGCACCAGCCACCTCGGCTGCGAAACCAGCCATGGACAAATGGCAAGCAGCCTTGTACCTCTCATTTAATTAATCTGACAACTGTGCATCAAGGCCCTCTCTGAGATACCTGTGAAACAATAAGCAATCAGTGACAACCCTGTTAATTTTCACTGGTAATTGCAATGAATGAGTTTTACCCCCGTTACGTTCTGGTAGAGCTTCATGTTGCAGCTGTGACTGATGGGGGCATAAATATTGATTGAACAAGACCGGTTTGCTTTGCAAAATGGTGAGTATCAGGATGTCCAGGTGCCTTTCCTAGGTTGGTGTTTTTAAAAAAAAAAATTGGGGAAGGAGTGTGAAGATGCAAAGATTCTGCTTCCTTGCTGGTAAGATACTAAATTAATTTCTATGCAGCTGGCATGTGTCTTGTTGACAAGAGACGTTGAGCACCAAAAGAACAAAAGTACCTTTTATTCTGTTCTGAAAGGATAGAAAGAGCTGGAAAAGTCCTGCTGCTGTGATCTGAAGGGGTGTTGGAGGTGGTCCTGCAAGTCTCAAAAATCCACTCTGTCTGGATGCTGGGGTGACATAGAAGCAGCATGTATGTTGTGGAGTGTCTCCGTGCTTGAGAAAGATGCTGACTGTTGGGGAGGGTGTTTTTTCCTATTTTCCTTTCACCACCTAAGATACGAACAGAGGTGGATTATTTATGCAGCCCCCCAGGCTTTTGTCTCCTCCTCGCTCTTCCTTTCCATGATCAGAGAACATCATCCTGATTTATTTTGATGTTCTCATGGCCCAGGGCTTGTCTTGGCTGGGTTTGCATCCTCGTCCTCTGCTGAGACGTCTCTCGATCCTGGCTCTGTGGTGTCATCCATGCCTCCCGCGGGCAGGGGACATGGCACAGGGGATGGCCGCAGGGTAAGGGCTGTGAACAGCTGTGCTTGGGGACGGCAGCTCCGTGGAGTGTTTTATGGCACTGGGATTAGAGTTGCAGGCTGGTGAGTCCCTGGGTGAATACAGGGTTTGAGCAGAGGTGTCGTGAGCCGAGTGTTTTTCTTGGCTCCGTGGACATCTGGTGTGCACAGCCCATGGATGCTGGTTTGGTACTTCAGGGTGTGTTTGCCTGTGCTCTGGGCTGTTTGCTGGTGGAAAAAACAAGTTTGGGAGAAGCCGTGGAAAGGCAAAAGCAGCCTACTGCAGCTGGGAGAAAGACAGCTATAACGGTTACCGTCTGCGAGGGCAGCCCAGCATTTGGTGCAATAAAATCCATTATGAGGAGTGTATCTGCAGAGAAAGCAAAAGTAGGCTCTGTTTAAGAAAGACGTTTGCGTGAAGAGGTAATTATGTGTAACCTAACAACAACGAGTGCAGCGGATTGACTATTAATTGGAGTAGCGTGAGATTGCTGGTGTTAGCCGTGTGTTTCTTGCTGGCTTCCTCCTGTTTAAAGAAGGAAGGGGTGAGGAGCAGATGATGGGGGGGTGGGTTTGCTCTCAATACACTTTCCCATGCAATGAAAAAGCCATTTTCCCCCCCCCCCCGCCCTTTCTCTCGCAGCGAAATGTTCAGATTTTCCCTGCAACACTTAGCGCAGTTGCTTACTAAGCTGCAATTAAATTGATTTCCCACCACCCTCTTTCCCCTTTTTGGTTCCAAAGTCTCAGCAGGAGTTGGTGTTATGGGAAGAGTGAGCCAAGGAGGAGATCCTGGGCCCCATCTTCTGCTTGTCTTAAGTCAATATTGCTCCACTCCTCCCATGTATTTCCATAGGAGCCGGGGAAGGTGGGCTGCCTAGATACGGGTTTTCCCATATAGCCACTGCTCTGGTGGGGAGGGTGAAGCGTTTTGGGAAGAGACAATGCTCTGGTTTCACTTCTTCATTTGGGCTATGTGCTGGCTTGGGGACTGTCCCCAGCCAGACGGGACATGGAGACGGTGGTGGTGGCATCTGGGGAAGCCTCGTGTCCCCTACCAAACCCTGTCGTGCCACACACAGGTAGAAATTAGGGATGATTTTACTGCAAAGCAACTGGAGCTCTGGCTTTGTGATTTTATTTGAAGGAGCAAGTGAGCTCACGATTGCATCTCAACTCAGAAAGACCGCGAGAAGTGCAGTGCTGGAAGAGAACTGATTCAGAAGCAAAACAGGTTCATTTTTGGATCAGGCTGAAAGACAAGAGAAAGATAGTTTATTGGGGTTTTTTTATTAGTATTATTTTTCCCTTCTGTCTCAAGTGCAACTGAGGGTTTTAGCCTTTCCCCCTCCTTGGTTTTCTAGTGGAAATGCCAACAATAAACCTGATCGGAAAGTGATACGAGGAGAACAGGGCTCATGTGGTGCAAAAATGAACGAGCTCTGAAATCACCTTCTATTGTCTCAATATGGTCCGCAGAGCCAAGGAAAGTGAAACGGATTATTCTTTCTTTTTTTTTTTTTTTTTTTGAAGGCACTGAAGGAGCAAGTCCAAAGGATGTAATCTGGCCCATGCAAGGAGAGCAAGGCTGCATTGTCCTGGCGTTCTGAATAGCTTTGCCTGCATTTAGACACACACCATTGCCTTCTCAAGGACCACTGTCGGCATCCGCTGGCTACAAACGCACCTCATAGCCCATTACGGAGGCATGCTGCTCACAAATAAGACGTGTTCAGCGGTGCGGGCCTCAGTTGCATCCTCCCCAGTCTGGGGAGAGTTTGTGCGCATCTTTTCTTTCTTGTTCATTTAATTTTTAGTTGCTTCTTGTTAGGTGTGATGGATAAAAGATGGGAAGGAGGAGTTACAGGTGGCAGCAGGCTCATTTTCAATGGCTTGGGTCAGTTCTTTTTATTAAACATTGATTTTTTTCTATTTTTTTTTTAAGAGGTTTTTTTTTCTTCTGAGTTAGGGTAATCTGCTCTGCCTGATGGCTTGGTTGGGGTTCTTTAGGATGGAACATTATCCTCTAATATCATTTGGGATCTGCCCTGGGGGATGCTTGGGATGCAGCCCCTTTGTGCTTCGACCTCGCCCAGTTGGAATGGGAAACATGGGGTCTGGTTGGGTGATGTTTCCAGTGGGGTGGGTAATGGGAAGATGCAGGGGGGCTGCATGAGCTGGTGTTTGGGAGCCGAGCTGGGAGTGTCACACAGTCCTGCCTTTTGGCAAGAGCGGAGTTGGATGGGGAGGGAATGGGGAAGAGCCGTGGCGTTTATAATGCCCATTGCATTTTCCCAGCGCGATAATACAGTGTAATTTGGAGAGAGAGACTCAAACATGCATTAACCAGCCATCTGCTCCTGTGACTCGCATCAAAACGGATGAATATCCGTATAACACTCAGAGTTAAACCCTGCACGGCATGTCAGCTGCATGTGGCACGTTTGCTTCTCGTGGTATTGCCAAACACTTTCTGAAGGGTCCTGCAGGAAGACCTCTGGTTTATGTCTCTTAAAAAAATAGAAAAAACCCGCCGTGCAGCCCATGGAGATGGGTGCTCAGACCAGTGGTGTCTCGGTGGCCCCGTCTGCTGGCCATGGGGCAGGAGGAGCTGATTTTGGGATGGAGGAGATGACAAAAGCACCAGCTCTCCCTGCCCTGCTGCCAGGGCATGGGCGAGGGAGGGAGGGATGGATGGATGGATGGACTGCTTGCTGTGGCAGAGGGGTGGCACATGTCTTAAGAAGCTGTTAGCAGCAATTCTGCTGTGGGGTTGAAATTCCGGGAAGGAAGAAGGAAAATCAATTCATCTTTTTTTTTTTTCTTTTCTTAAGTTTTGACATTTTTTACTATATAATTAACTACCCACAAAAATACTGTTCTGGGTGCTCAAAGACCAGGACTGAGATTTTTAAAGTGGAGTGTGCTGCCGAATCCATCACCTCTTTAACCCCTTGAGATGGGTGTAGTTTGAATCCTCCCCAGTGAGATGATGTACAAGAGTACCCACCCAGCATGCTGGACATCCTCTCCTCCCTTTTCAAGCGACTGTCCTGTTTTATTCCCTGCTGCTCCCTACTGACCCCAGAGCCCATAGATGCAGGATGATGTTATGTACTTCCACACAGAATTTTCTTCCGTGCTCGATGCTCTGGCAGCTAAGAGCGTCACGAGCAGTAATTACTGTATTTGCACAGCTCCTGGATAAAGAAGCATATACATCCTCCTTGCAGAGGTGATACATGAAGGATTTGGTCAGCGCTAGAAACGGCAAGAAGATCAAACCTACAAACAGCCTGAAATCTGCTGAGACTTCAGCTGCCATGGTCTTAGGAGGCATTGGGTATTTGTGCAAAACTAGGCTTTGCAAAGGCTTCTCGCTTGGCCTGGTTTGGTGGCATTCTCGAGGGGAAAAATGAAATATCCGAGCCTGTTAGTGAGGCTGTCATCTGCCTGATTTGAAGTCCCAGCCCCAGAGCTTGGAGAAGGAAGGGAGTCTCAAAACAGAGGTCACCAGGATTTCATCACAGGACCAAACCCATTTTTTTCCCCCCCTGCCCAACCCTCACCCC
>NW_010146116.1:0-974 GCF_000699245.1 Pterocles gutturalis
AATATATTATCTGACAAGTTTTTCTGCTGAAGGCAGTGGGATTAGAAGAAAAAAAAGAAAAAAAAAATGATCATGTACCTTTGTAGCCATGTAGCTCTTGGCCCAGGCGGCGTTGGCGGGGTCGGGGATGGCTTTGCTCTGCCACTGCGGCATCAGCGCCGAGAGGAGCGAGTGCGACCTGCCGATGGAATAAATGGGATTCGAGGTGTGAATGACGATACCTGCAGCCCTGAGGCGTGTACGATGAGCCGAGGGCTCAGTGTAAGGGTGGATGTGCTGGAACCGGGACCTGCGGGGATGCTGGTGGCTGGGGAGTGGGTCGGGGTGGGTCGAGGAGGGCAGCGCAGGGGAAATGCTGTGCAGCATCTTCCTCCTCCACCCCCGGGGGACGTTTGCCTGGGGTGACCCGCAGCACATATGCCTGGGGACATGTGAGTGTTGCTCTCTAGCAAAGCAGTTTTTAAATTGGGGGTTTAACTTTGCTCCTGGGTTAATTGATATCTACGAAATAAGGCTGAATTTTAAGCTCAGTGTGTGCTATTTCTATTTATTCACTCTGACACCTTTATTTGGAGCGCTCCTTGCTGTTCCCCAAGGTGTTTGGAAAGGACGTGACCAGCCCCAGTTCCCTGTTTTCCTGGGATGCAGCGGATGGACCCACTCACAGTTTTCTCGCCGGAGGGAGGGAACACACGCAGGTGGAGAAGATGAAGAAGCTGCAGGTGAGCACGACAGCCAGCCAGTCCCCAGCGCCTGGAACACAGAACACCCACCCGTCATCTCTATGAAAAAAAACATATAAAATTTTAAATATGACAGTTTTTTAATTTAAAAATTTAAAATATTCTGGTTCACACTGGACAGCAGTCGTGGCCTGGTGAGTGCTGGCACTCGTAAAACATCCCGATGGTTTGTGGGTTACAATCCGGAACTGGGATGGGCTATTGGGGATAATGGGACTTTGTCACATAGAG
>NW_010146116.1:1024-2792 GCF_000699245.1 Pterocles gutturalis
GCTGACCCGGCCGTTGGCAGGGGACGTGCTCTTGGGGTGAGAGCTGCCAGGTAGGAGAGATCTCACAAAACTCAGCGCATCTTTGATAAACCACCAGCAGCTTGATTGTTTCTCGGTGAACACCTGGGCTTTGCTGTGCTCCCACTGTCCCCTTAAAATGTAACTGGCACAAATCCAGATTTTCTACCAGGCAAACTTGCCGTTTGTCCAGGTGGCTTTAACCGTCCCCTTAAAATGTATCTGGCACAAATCCAGATTTTCTACCAGGAAAACTTGCCATTTGTCCGGGTGGCTTTAATTCCCTGTCCCATAGTCCATGGGACAAACCCACCACTCGAGGAGCCCAGCTTGGGTGCTGGAGCGTGGAGAGGTGGTGGTCCCTCTCCACCGTCACCCATCCCACTGCCCTTCAGCTCCCGTTAAACCAGCCAGCCCAGGGTTGGCGCAGAACTGGGAGCCTGGGGACAAAGAACGAGATGCTACACCTTGAAACCAACCAAAACTAGAAATCTTCAGTGGTTAAAGAGCAACTAGAGATCATCAAATGGTTGGGTGGGAAGGGACCTTGGAGCCCACCTAGTGCCACCCCTTGCCATGGGCAGGGACCCCTCCCACTAGCCCAGGGTGCCCAAAGCCTCATCCAGCCTGGCCTTGAACCCCTCCAGGGATGGGCCATCCACAGCTGCTCTGGGCAGTCGTTAATCCTCAGTAAAGAAGAGCAGGAAGATCATCCCGGCCAAGCACTGGGACCCCTCCCGGCCCCCACCCCAGCACAGCCTCATTACCTTCCACACTGACGATCTCCCTGTTGCCATGGGGCCCCTCCCCGGCCGCCGTCGATGCTGTCACCCACAGGACGTAGTGCTGCCCGGGCTGTAGGTCCCTGAGGTACAACGAGCGTTGGGCGGTGGCGTTGAGAATGGCTGGGGGAAGAGAGGGGGAAGCGAATCATGGAATCCCAGGATGGTTTGGGAGGGAAGGGACCTTAGAGACCACCCAGTGCCACCCCCTGCCATGGGCAGGGACACCTCCCACTAGCCCAGGTTGCCCAAAGCCTCATCCAGCCTGGCCTTGAACCCCTCCAGCGCACTCAGCACAGGTTCTTATTGCTTTTAGCTCGAGTGAGTTGGGTTTCCAAGGCTCGGAGCATGGAGAGGTGTCCGTTGCTTTAATTAATTTCCTTTTTCCATGTTACTGGAAGGGCTATGAAAGACCTTCTGCTGGCAGGGTGACTGTGCCGTGGTGGTGATGGGGCACCCTGGATCACACATCATCCCCTCCTCTGACTGCTGCTGCTGCTTGAAAAGTTAAATTTTTAATCTAAAGGGAGGTTTCTATGGGGGAACTATGAAATATCCATTAAAAACTGTCGTGTAACTTCTTCATAAGGTTAGAAAAAACATTCCTTGGGTGGAAGGCAGCAGTGGTGGTATCCCACACAGAGCCTGTCCCGTGCAGGGCGTGCGTTTGTCGGACGCAGCTTTTAGAAAGGCTGGTGGTTCACCCTGCGATAATTGCAAGGTCTGCAGTGGTTATGACTCCAGAAAATAAATAATAGGGGGAAAATTTAAAAAAAAAGTGACAAATCTGATAGTTCCACATTCAAAATAATTTAGGATGATCTGTCTGGAAGCTGCGCACACAGTCCTGCCGATGGGCAGCTGTAGCAGAGGGACCCAACCCCAAGTCCTGCTGCCAGCCCTTGGGGCAGACCCCCAGCCCACGGACCCCCAACCACCCCGCGTGTTCCGAAGGCATCTCCCACCCT
>NW_010146116.1:3113-3342 GCF_000699245.1 Pterocles gutturalis
CGCGGGGTTGTGTACAGCGGGGGCCCGGCTGATGGGGCTGCGCAGCGTAAGACTGGCTTTGGAAACTGAGCTTCAGCTCAAAAATCTCTGGGAGAATATTCTTGGGGTTTACCTTTTGCTCTGGAGTGTCCCCGGACGGATGCTGCTTGTCCAGCTCCATCCCCATAGAGCGCGAAGACGCTGATGTGATAGCACACGTCGTCTTGGATGTGCTCTGGGTGGGGAAATT
>NW_010146117.1:0-37470 GCF_000699245.1 Pterocles gutturalis
TGCTGGGGGTGTGGGAGCAAACTCCATGGCTTGTGTGGGCTCTCTGCTTCCAGGACACCCCCATTCGTTCTGGGGGGACGACTCCTCTCGCTCAGTTTCGGAGCCCCCCTTGCTTTGCTCAGGGTTTCGTAGTGCTGCCGAACGAGCCTTTTATCTTGGGTTTTTGCTGCTGCTGTGGATTTTCATTCATTGTCCTCGCAGCTTGAGGCCCCAGTCCTTGCTCTCTCCATTAAATGAATTTTTTTTTCCCCTCCTCACTCTCTTTTGACTTTAAACTGCACAGTTACTGAAGGCCTCCTGCTGTACTGATTTATTTGCTGTCTCAACCATTTTGTTGGGGTGTATGTTTGAGGGATATATTGCTGTAGGGCAAGTATGTGACACATCTGAGGTGGTGCCACAGGTGACTCTGAGGTCAGTGCCTCCTATCTCACTCTCCGCAGGCACGAAATAAAGCAAGAAGTGGCAGGGCAGGGTCCTGGCCACAGGCTTTTTAGAAAGGAGGTTAATTTTTAGAGTAGTCTTTGTGGAGTGCTTTTATTTGAAGTTTATAAATGACGTAGCGCTATCATGCCCAGGCCTTCCATCTCCACCTCATGGGGAGACTTCTTTTCTGTTAAGGAGGGTGGGAGAGTTTGTGAAAATGCTGTTTTAAGAGATTAAATTCTTGGCATTGTTTAAAAGTAGGAAGGAACTAAAGCTGTGGAGGGGGGGAAATCCTTCTGGAAATCCTTGTCGCTCTGTGGGATCAGGCTTTGTCCTCTCCCTTTGCTCAGTGGGAGTAGCAGTGTTTTAAGAAGGAGACAAACTCCCTGTAAAGACTGGGAAGGTGTAAGCCTACAGATCAACCCTTCAAACCTCCTTTGGAAACTGTACCCTGGGGAGGATGATGTTCAGCTTCTTTGAGGAGCGGGAGATAAAGGTACGGGGAGGACGGGGGAGAACATGCCACGCATTTCCCAGGGAAAGGGAACTGTATCTGTGTGTGTGTATAGGAAATGCTTTTTTTTTTCTTTTTTCTTTTTTTTTATTTTCTTTTGGGAGCCTGTAAATTGGTGCTCTGGTAGCACAAAGCAAGGATTTGAGCTTGAGTATCCAGCGACAGGAGTGAATGGACAGTCTGCCTCTTTGTAGCTGGGGAGCAGACTGGGATGGGAACAAAAGGGAATGTAAATGCATTTCTGCTCTTCGGAGAACTTGCTGCTGGAGATGCACATCCTACAGCCTTGAAGTATTAGGAGGAGCCCTGAGGTGTGTCCTTGTTCCATGTTAACTGATAGAACTTGAGGAGAAATCAGGAAAGAAGTATTTAATTTCTTCTGTAGCTTTTCCTTGTCCCTCTGTAAACCGAGATTTTGGATGTCGTCTGCTCACGGAAAGATTGGGTTGGCATTCTGGTGTGTGATGGCGTGTACACTGAAATGTGTATATTGCAAACATATGGTTTCTCTTTTTAACTTTCCCATTCCCCTCCCTGCCCCGGCCCTTACTCATGTCAAACATTGGTGTGTCTGCCAGTGTCCTGGATGGAGATGTGACGCAAGTTTCCTAGTATGTATATGATTTGTGGGACAAAATGTCACTGTGTTAACTGAGCTGGACTGCCTTGCCTGTGTCTCCTGTAAACCTCAAGGTTTGTGTTTGTTTGTTGAGTTTTTTTGTTTGTTTTGTTTTGGTTTGGTTTGGGTTTTTTTGAGCTCTCTTTACTTCTGTGGAGCTGTAAAAGTCTTTCAGCAGGGAACAAAGAGACATCCTGGTGTGGAAACAGATGAACCTTGCACCGGTGCTTTTAAAGGATTTAACTTGTTTCCTGATGAAGAATGTTGCACTTTAAATTTAGAGTCCACCATTCGGTAGATTACCAGCTCAGCGAATTTTCCAACTCAGAATAAAGGAAACCCACATGTAGTCCAATTCCTTAAACTGTTCTGGTTTTGCTTGAAAAAAGCCACGTGTGGCTTTCATTTGATGTGGATGGCTCTGTACCATTTTGGTGCAGGAATCGAAAGAGCCAGTTTTCTACCTGCAAAGAGAGCTCCTGTAAAACTGCCCTGCTGATTATGGCTAATACTAAAAAAAGGATTACTCAGCACTGGGGATGACTCATGCCATTATAAAGGTATGGATTAATGCCTGCGTTTATTATGCTTGGTTAGTGTTCGTAACTGCTGAGTAGCCTCCTTAGGCTTAAATGATTTCTGTTGCACTGAATCAAGGAACCTTGCTCAGGATCAGAACCCAACTTCTGTTTCAAAAAAGGATAAAATGGAGGTGGGGGTAGAGGAAGCAGTTTTTATAAGGCACTTATAAAATCGCTCCCCAGAGGAGCGATAGTCTTTGCAGGTGAATGCCGCCTCTGGAGACATCTAAACTTTCATCTAAAAAGAAAAATGCAGGCTGTGCTGGTGGTTGTGAAGGTGGTCTTCCAAGCATGCATTACATATAAATCACAGCAGTCTTCTTTTTGAAGCCTGAAAAAAAAATTCGACCTCATGCTGCTTGTGCTGATCAGATACTCGCACACGTGGGTTCCCTCAGATCTCGCAATTCCTGTTGGAAATGCTGGTAGTAGTAGGAAAGTTGATTGGAACTGGGTCATTCTCATTCTGCTACTTTTTTGGAAAGACGAGAGCCATGCTGGCTGTGGCTGTTTGATTTAGGAGCATTCACTTTGCTGTGAACAGTCTGTGCCAGAAACAGAAGATAAATTAGCGGTGGGAGTGCTCCCTTGCTCTACCCCTGTGCCCTTTCTCCCCTGACAGATTCCTTCATCGTGATGAGGACAATGCAGGCTGTGCAAACAGATGTGGTGGGAGTTTCTTCTCCCCTCAGAAATCAAGCTTAAATCGAAAATTGAAGTTGCCGCTTAATGAATTATGAGGTTTTTTTAATGACTGTGCTTTGTGTTGCTTTTGAGTTACGCTTGTCTGTGAACACGTTGGTCTTTTCTAGTTGAATATTTAGGTTTTAGCCACATTCTTCCCAAGCTGTACATAAGTGTACATACACCTGTGTGGGAGAAATTTTCTTTTGCAGATATAGAGGAACTTCTTAGGATTAATTTTTCTGCTTCCCCAAATATTATCAACATGTCTGTGGTTACCCATCTTGTGCTTGTGTAGCTATCTCATGTACTGAAAAAGCACTGCTGTCGAAAAAGAGCAGCCTGTATGTTCTCACCAGGTACGATCAAAGTCTTTGAACATAAAAACCGGGGTGGAATGGGAGGCTCTTGCCCAATGATAACTTTTTAGGTTTCTTTTTTGAAGCGTGGTGATGTTACCTGTGCGCCTTATGTGCTAGCAGCACCCAGTTTCATACGCCTAACTATTTCAAACCCATTCAAGAAAAATGTTACACTCCATAAAATATAACTGCTTGAGAACTAAATTGAGTGTTTAGACTTCAGCCTTCCTGCCATATGTTTTGTTTTAGCATTTCCTCACGGATTCCCACTCCTCCCCCCCAGCCTAGCTAAACAAAATTGATTCCTAAAGCGTATTCCCAGTCTTCAGGCTGGTTAATTCATTTGAAGACTTGCTTTGTGTGCTCATTCATAAACTTTTTCCACTTAAAGTTGGTAGAAAAAGCCTTTTTGTTGTTTTATATTATCTTAAAGCTTATATAAAATAATTTTTGGGCAAATGTAGATCTCCTAAAAAAAAGTTATAGGTTGTTCATAGTACTTGGGCACTGAGGTGGGTGATGCTCAGTCCCGCAGTTTCTCAGCTGCTTGCATGTAGACAAACTTATCTTGTGTGTTCCTGAGGGAGACTGAAGAGCCGGGTGACTCCTGCATGAGGCTGCCTGTCCTTTGAATGCCTGCCACATCTCCTTTCTCTAAGACTTTGATACCATCGCTCTAGTAGAATAGAGCTACATTGAGTCGCTCTTCACCTCTTGGGAAGCGAAAGCAAAAGCTGTTTAGTTGTGCGTATGTCTTTGTTTAGTGTTTCTGTTGTTTGCTCTCTGATAGGAAGAAGGATAAAATGCACAAGGAAGCAGACTGAGGACATATGAAGCCAAGTGGTGGTGAAAGAGGCTGGCTGGGAAGAATACATGGTTGTTATCGAAGCAGCATGGCTGCCTTGCCTGTTGATTTGAAGGGAGACAGTTTCTGCTGCTTTCAGTTTTTCTGGGATATTAAGAAAAAAACCCAAACATATGGGGTGTTTCATGTGGAAGTAGTTCACACTTTCCTGTGGTTGGTTTCTATGAGGTGGTTGCTTCCAGTACTGCTAGCTTCCTGGACCAATTAATGTTTAACACTTTTCATTTCTTAAGAATACCATTTAAATAGTTTCCATTTAATTCAGATATCTTGGCTAGTGCTGGGAAATTTGGATGTGCTGTGCTCCCGAGCACACCTGAGGGGTGTATATGCTGGCTGGCAAATGGACACCTGGCTTCTTCCTTCTGCAGCTGATGAAATCTTGGAGAGGATCACCTCTTCCCCAGAACATTCATCTATTTAAACTTGGCAGCATCTATTTTATTTCTGAGTGTTAGCAGCTTGCCTACCAAGTTAGTGTCCAGAGATGTAATCTTTTAATAAAAGTTGGAGCTGTTTAAAATGATGGGCAATAACATTGGTTCTTATTGCTAATTATGTTAGTGAATTGTGAAAAACTGCATTTTGGTCAAATTTTCTTGGAGGGCTTCCCCTAAAATGCCCGATATCTGTAATAAATCTCTGTAGTAGTAAATTTAGCTGTGGACATGCTAATGGAACGCTTGTAAACTTGGTGTTATTAAACTTTCTTAATAGGGAGAGACAGACTTGAGAGCTTTGTGGGTGTAGAAGAATAGCTGTTGGAGCAGTGGAATTTGACATTGCAAAATCTTTGAAATATCAGGATCCTGGGACTTTCCAGATGAGTTTAGCCTACTATCCTGCACTCCCTTTAGAATCAAACAACGGAGATGCAGACATGAAGAACTTGGCTCTCAAAGTTGCTGCAGTTTCCTGTGACTTCATCTAAGGGAGTTCAGCCTTGACATTTCTAAAAAACCATCAAAATGTCTATTTTTGTGGCAGCCATGGGGGAAAGTCTGGGAGGCAGGTTTAAGTCCCTGACTGACAGACGGTCCAGGCTCTTTACTAGAGGGTCATCGCCCTTGTGTAGGAGAGGTGGTACCTCTGATGTGCAAAGTGATGCATATCTTATGAAGGGAGCTGTGCTAAGAACAAAATCAAACTTTTCTGGTTGAGTAAGACAAAAATCACTGTAGCAAATGGTGTGAATACAGCTAAATTACAACAGGGATACAGGTACCTGACTAGGTCCGTGATACTGCTTCAGCGTTTCTTGTGTTCCTCTTTGTGCACAAATACAAATGAAGAGACTGCCCGTAGTGTGGGATTCTGCCAGCCTTAAGTTTGATCCCTTAGGTTGTCTGGGCATGCTGTTTGCCTTGAAACACTGCTCATGCATGGGGTTTGCGTGTTAATCATCTCAGCCTGCATATTCCTTGTTTTTAACCATAGTAGGTGGTCCCATCACATAGTACGAGCAGGTAGGGATTTGTGGTGGTCCAAGTGCAAAAAGGAAAAATCCAGTGGGTTTTTTCCACCGCTACTCCATAGCTGCCACATCCAGCAATGTTTTACTTTTTTTCCCCAAGTCTTTTCTTTCACCACTCCCCGAAGTTATTGAGGTCTTTGTTTCCTGGTGTGCAGTGATGCACACAGAATTTTTGCTTGACACAGATTTTCTTGCAATTAAGAGAAATTCCATCTGGGGGGGGGGGGGGGAATTTGGTTATGTACCAACCTCCATCAAACCAGAGTCTAACACACAAGGATTTCTTAGACCTCTTTGGTTCTGCACACTGGGAAGTCTGTAGGGGACAGCTGTCTTCAAGTCGTAAAGGCTTCAAAAATCCCGTCTGTAAATGAAGTACAGAGTAAATCCACAGCACTGATTCACTTTCTCACTTAATCATCAAGTTAGCTGAATCTTCCCTCCACACGTCCATTAAGTATTAAGGATGCAGTACAAGCTGTATGTGAGATATGCGAACTCTTATAACTCAGTCAAATTAGAGCGTATTTTTTAGAGAATACAGAGAAACTCTTCTGAATAAGGTTTTAGTTCCTGGCCAAATTGCAATTTTCTACCCCATCTGTATTATCTTGAGAGCTACTGAGTTAGGGCTGGGGGAGAAAAAAAAATTCTCATTTTATTTCATGTCACTATTTCATGCTAAACTGACTTTATTGCATTCTCCCGAATGGATATATCCTTCAGGCAGGAAATGAGCCTATGTAAATTAATCCTGGAGAGGAAAGGTACAAGCAGCTGTTGAAGAAAAATAGCGAGAGTTGAAATACTTCAGTGATCATCTCTTACTGTAGTAAATTCTCTTTGGGTTTTGCCAAAATTTTACAGCTTTATAGTCATGAATGGTAATTTAAGCACAAACTTTACTGCTAGCACCTTGCTATTAATAAAGCTGTGTAGGAGGATGCTCTGTTGCCTTTTCATCCATCCACAGAATCGTTAATTAAGTTAAAACTGCAGAGTGAAATTTTGACCTTGAGTCCCCCACTGAGTCTTCTGAGCAGATGCTTTGTCCTGTGGTATCCTCTGCTAGCATATTGCGTGGAAGAATTTAAGTTGCCTTTTGTAATTGACAAATTTTGCAGTTCGGTAGAAGGGAGGGTGTTGTCAAATAGGAAAATGTTCCAAAAAAGTTCTGAGGTTCATTCCGGCTCTCTGAAAAGGAAGCTTTGAAAACAGTGCAGAGTGTAGTGGAAAGCTGATAGCATTTGAAAAGTGAGAGAGCAAGTTAATAGCTGTGGGATGACACCACTTAAAGAACATTTTTCTTAAGAAAATTATCTGGTCGTGCTCAGAGAGGATACCTGTTGGGGTAGGTGGGGCAGCTGAAACAGCAATCAGGGATTTTGAGCCATCTCCAGCTTCAGGCAGACAATGCAATATTGGGTTATCTTGATGGCTTAAAAGCTCATAAAGATGAGCTTGTCACAGAGGAAGCACCTTTCCTGCAAAATCCCCAGTGATGGATTTCATTATGTCAATTTTCAGAACAAAAATGGAAAGCTCCTGTCACTTATTTCGCTAAGATGTGGAGCTAGAAAGGAGTCCCGGGGTCATGGAGCCCAGTTTCCTGCGATAGCTGATGCCAAATGGTATAATCCCTATAGCAAATTAATGAGTGCTTGTGTTTGAAATGGCGCATGGGGGAATTACAGGCACACGTTCTATTAAACACTCAAACCTCCGTGTGACCCTGTCATCACTGTATGAAACAGCTGCTTAATGGATTCCCTACAACAGTGGGAAGGAACAATGCTGTGTCTTTTATAGCATGTGTCTATAGCTCAGTTTTTCTTATTCTGCTTGCTTTACATTCGGGCTGTATCTGGAAGGACAGATGTCTAATAAATAATTTGGTATTAACAGCTAAGAAATACCTGGGTATTGACTTCCAGTAAAGCGTACTTCACTGGAAAAAGCGTCTTGAGCATGAAACCTTTTCCTGTTGAACGTCTCACCGATGCAAATCTTGATTTGAACAGCTGATGGACCAGCAGCCTGAGCATAGTTAGTTGTCTGCATCCTAAGGCTCGGGATGGTTCTCATTACTCTTGGTTAAAGAATGTGATTTTTAACCAGTGTGATGAACGCACTAATAGATGCAGAAAGGACTTATAAGATCAAGCTATTCCCTGAAAAGAAAGGATAATAGCCTTCAGGAGAGGAGATATCTGATACTTAAAAGCTTATTTACCTAAAATAACCACTGTACTATCAAACATCTGCACTGTATGCAGACAGATTGTTCTGTTTAGTGGAATCCCAGCCAAATAAAATATCCTCTATAGTTGACAATTACAGTTGAGACAGAGTTCAGAGATAAAGGTTGGGAGGGAAGAAAGGAGAACGCTGGCTTGGCTACTGTACCAGGCCTGTATTTGAGCCTTGGTAATACCTGATGACAGCCAGCATGGTATTTACATTGCTGCATATACCATAAGGACAACTGACAGTGATTAAAGGGGAAGGATAAACCTTCTCCACTAGTATTGCTGTGTTTGGAGATGTTTGAGCCTGGTTTCCATCATGTAGAATTAACACTGCATAGCTGCAGTGCCCTTTAAATTAGCCAGAGATGCTGGCACAAAATCAAATAAATATAATTGGTTTCAGACTGAAAATCTAATTTAAGCATGCTAATAGCATCTTAAGTAAATGTGGCAGGTCATGCAGGACTTGTGTAACTGCCCCTTGGAGCTTACTGTAGTTACTGCCGTGGGGAAAACGGGCTCAGAGGCATTCCCCAGATCACTCGGGCACCTTGTGCAACCGGAGGGTGTCTGTATTTTCTTGTGAGGTTCTGATCAGACCATCAGTGGGTCAGTAGTGTTCCTCTGTCCTTTTCAAGGTGGGCTTCAGGTTAAATCCTACCTGCTTAAAGGTGTGATGGGATGTACAGTAGTTTGAACTAATTTGGGGTGCCCCGCGGCTGCAGGAGGTTAGGCATGCTGTTAGGCAGCACCCTCTGGCCGTGGCTCTCTTCCATGCTTCGGTGTTTGCAGTGAAAAGGTTGGGAGGAATATCAGATAGGCTGATACTTGCCCCTGTTAGTTCTTTTCTCTGCTGATAGCATCTGTGACCAGTGGCTTTTTCTCTTGTATTTTTTTTCTTGCATTTCTTGCTCTAGCATAGGGTCTGATGGCTGGGCGACTGCAGCTCTTTGCCGTGGTCAGCATCTCTTGATGGTCGGGAGGCAGCTGAAAGCTGCATGCACCATAAACTGGTGACTGTAGGTGAAGCGGTTCATTGGTGGAATCAAACAGCAAAGTGACCCGGTGACACTTGTGTCAGATATCTTGCTGACATGCTTTGCATGGCCAACCCTGTTTCTCACCCTCCGTTCCAGTCCTGACCTGTGTTACATTGACAGGCTGACTGTTTGCTCTCCAATGCTGTCACTTTGGTGTGTAGTCTGTAGGGATTCCCAACCTGAATGTTTGCTGAAGGTGGGGAAAACAGATGACGTTTTTCTGTGTTCAGGGCCTAAGAGATACCGAAAGAGTTTCGAGAGAACAATACGGTGTGGGGTGGGGTGACAATTTCCGTAAGACTCCCCTTCCTTTCTGCAGAAACCTTGGCATTGAGTCGCACGGCTTACAGTGGCTAGATCTCTCTACAGCTTTGAAATCAGTCATTTATTTATAACGTGGAGTTCACTGGGGCCATGGGGAGATGTACCCAGCCACAGCTATTGCCCGTTTGTTGCTGATGGCTCTGAAAATGATATCTGACTTCTTACAAGTGACTGTATGCGGGTTTGTATTCCTCCTTTTGAGTTTGAGAACGAATTGAAGACCTGGGCAATAAGTCTGCGATGTTGAGTGTTCCTGTATTGATGACCCAGTGGAGGGGAAGCATGTTTAAACAAGCACTGGCAGCACTCTCTGATCTTTACCGACTTACCATCACTTTCTGCTGTACATGGAGCATTAGGAGTCTTGAGAAAGACATTGTCTCACGTGGGCAGGAACCTCTGAGCTCTGAATGCAATGTGTGGGTTTCAGTGATATTGTCAACAGTGACTGCTCCCATCAAGATGGTGAATAATTCCCTGTCAGCAAGTTTACGTGCAGTTCAAATATTTTGTCTGTATTTCTAATTTGATAGCTGAGTTTCAGAAATGTGCTGCTCCTTCTTTTCTGAAATTCTTTGAACATGCTGGATTCATGCTGGAATATTTGTTGTCTGTTGGACACTGCAGGTACTAACACAAAATGATTTAGCAAAGATTCTCAGAAAAACATGTGATTAAGTCTTAACAACATAAATTCCTTATGTGCGAGTACTGCTTGAAATAAATGGCCTCACAACTTGCACAAAATTGCAAACTACTTGAGCTCTGGCTATGCTGAAATAAACTGGTCATTTACAAAGCGATACACCTGCAATTGAAATGAAACAAACATATGATTTCACAAGTAATAACTGTGCTTTGTCCCATTTTTCCTTCCAATTCTTTCATTAAAAGGTCTAGACTGTAGTCATCAGACGTGCTGGTGCGAAATAGAAGTCATTTGTACTTAAGTCTTCATTGTGTGCCTGGACATATTACCTCCCAATTATCACCCTTTCTCAATGTGTTGTCCAGCACATGCCCTGTGTCTTAATGTACTTGCAGTCACCTTTGGCTTGAACCCAGCGGAATGTTCACAGCACTTGGCTGTGCTCAAGGTGAGCCTGAAAGAGGAATAAATGTGCCCCATTGAGTGATGGGAGTTGAAGGGTGGGGTGACATTTTGACATTGACCAAGTGGAAAAGCGAAGTTTTAGAATAATTTATTTAAAACAGGGTTGAGCTATTATTTTTAAAGCCTTTTCCTCAGAAATACAAGGGTGGCTGCTCTCTGGTAAATGTGAGAGTTCAGCTGTTACGCCTGTTTGTAGCACTGCTGCACATGCAGGTGTCTTCATGTATGGTGTGTGCTTATGCTGTGATATACAGTCCGTGGGGATTGCTGGTTTTCCTCCACCCCCCAATATAGACTTGAAAATTGGCTTCCTTACAACTGTTCAGTTAAATCTGCTTTTGCTTTCTGGCTTTGCTTATACTTCTTTGTTATAATAAATGATTTATTTTTTTCCCTTGCACTGTATTAGCGATTATTTCTTTCCCTCTTCTGTGCTCAGTATCTTTCTGCCCCCGCTGTAGTTGAAATATTGCATGACTTGAGTTGAGAGGGGGTGCACCGAATTAAATCTGGCCTCCTACTGCCTCTACCAGGGTTTTAGGTAGGGTATTGCCATCTTGCACTATGGATGTGTAGTCGCTAAGCTTGCGGAGAAATTAATGTAAAGCCCTGCACAGAACAAACCCGACTGAATTCTCCCTTACTGGTTTCACCGCTCCTCGTGGTGTTTCTAACAGCAGTACATGACGCTTTCCTGTGAAAGATTTCTCCTTACCATGGGTAAGCAGATTTTTTTGTCTCCTCTTTGACAGTACTAGGAATATGTCTGAGTCCCATTAGGAATTCCCTTTGGTTTTATTACTGCTATTTGTAGCTGTCAGTGTGGATTGCATCTTCCATTTTGTAATAGGAATTTGACATGTGGTGAGGAGATGTCTTGAAGAACTATGACCATGTTCAAGGACCATTAACATTGCATTACTTCACTCTTCCTGAACTGTGGGGCTTGTGCCAGGAAGACTTTTGACATCCACCACTCTTCTTACCAAGTCCTGCTCAGGGAGAGGAGTATTCCCACCCCATACTGAGCTGGCTACAAATTCAAGAGCAGGGTTTTTTGCTAGCTTATTTTCAGAAGAAGCTCATTCTTTGTGAGAGGACTCTTCTCACCAGAAACCTCAAAGGAGGTGGAGAAAATAGAGGCATAACGTTGCCTTTATAGCAAATGGACCAAACAATGCAGGATCAGGCTGAGTTTGCAATCTGGTGTTTAATTTCTGGTTTAATTAGCTCTGTGTCTGCCCTGTGCTCTGTAAGAATACTTAAGAAATTCTATTCCCAGTGTTGTAGCTTCTCATTTTATTATCGTTGAAATGAGTAACCACAGAGCAGGGCTCCCACAGCTCTTTGGCACGAGGCTGTCAAAGACTTGAAACATCCGGAGATGGAGGTTGCCGTCCCTGTGCCTGCAGTGGCAGCATGAATACAGAGGATTAAAGCATTAAAGGTCTCCTGGGCTTTGGCTGTCCTGCCTGTGTGATGTGGAGGGAGGACTGTTAATGTCACATCCTTGACAGAGAGATCTTGGGTGTGGGTGAGTGTAATTCCACAGGTGGATCTTCTGCTCGTTGTTACACATGTGTAATCGCATAAAAAGATGTGGAGTGCAACAAACTCTATTTATCTCGCTGCTTTTGCAGCTAATCGCAACAGGCAACCTCTTTGGTTGGTGTAGGGTGTAATATAAACCCTTTGAAAGATGCTGCCAGAGCCCACAGGATGGGGTTCTGAATTTTTATCTTTTTTTTTTTTTTTTCACCTGAAACTGGATACTTGGAGCCTGAAAGCCATTGCTTGGTCCGGAGCAGCCTTGCAGGGAAGTGTGTTGTGTGCATTGTTCATAAGAGGAAAACCCAGGGGCACAATTATAAACAGAGCCTGCGTCACGAGCGGCTTTCTGGCACTGCACTCCAGATAGTGGAGGATGTGTTCCAGATCTCTTAAAAATAGAGAGCTCGTGTGTGCGGTGGGGAATGGTGAAAGGAGAGGGGCAGGGTTGTGCAGAGGTGTTCAGCTGAGTGTGGCCTAATGCTGAAGGAGACTTGGGAACATGATTTACAGGGGCAGGCTGGGAGATGTGGAATTCTTCAGCCTTAGGGTGAGCTAAGGGGGGATGTTGTTGCTGTCCTCAGCATCTAGTGGGATGTTACAGAGGAGATGAAGCTGGACTCTACAGAAGGGCATGGTCAAAGGCCACAGTTGTGAGCACTGCTGGGAAGTCTGACTAGATAGTGAGGTGAAAAAAGCTTTACCATGTGGGGGGTCAAACACAGGAACAGCCAAAACTATTGTAGAAATGTCTGTTGTTAAACATATTCAAAATTTGACTGAATTTAGTGTTGAGGAACCTGATGGAACTTGGGATTCAGCCCCGCTTTCTGCAGGAGAGTGGACTAGAGGCCTCCAGAGGTTCCTTTCAACCTAAATCTCTTCTAACATTCATTTGTCCCTGGAAGAGTGTGTTTCCTCTGTGGAGGGGATTTGATACCACATGAAGATAAAGACTGATGCTCCAAGACTGTTACAGAAAATGTCCCTTGTTGATTGAAACAGCAGTGTGAACAAATGAGTTAACTTGAAGGGAAGTCTTCACATCTCCCAGGGTACCTGAAACAGTGTCCAGTAGTGGGATGGATTTAAAGCTTGGGCAGCACGGTTTTGTGAGCACCCTTTCTGTGTAACTACTTCAAATTGCCATTGCACGCGATGGGGGAATACTGTTCTAGAGCCAGGATTCAGTGTTTGTCTTGTGACTATTTAGCCTCGCTGTTCCCATTGCTTCAGCAGATATCTCTGCCAAAAGGACCTCTGGCTTCAATTGCATTCGCCTGGGAGGAGGCATCAATGCGATTCATCCCAGTCTTACTGGGAGAGCTGCAATGTCCTTATGTGGCTGCAAAGATTCAGTTATCTTTGGAAACAAAGTGTATGTGAACATGCTATGCCCTCATGTCAGTCCCGTGGCTTTCCAGTCCTCTAAATAGCTTTGAAATCATAGGTTTCCATTAACTTTAACAGAGATCTCAGAAGGTTTGTTGCTTTGTTGTTGTTTAAAAAAAAAAAAGCAACCTTCATGCAAGTTATGTGACAGCAAGTGACGGCAGAAGAGATGGCGTCCAGCCTCCCTTGGAAGCTGGCAGTGGACTTCTGTGGGGATTCTCGACTTAAGGAGAAATTCAGGCCAGAGCTGTGGATGCTGAAGGTGCAGGAAGCACGGATCCGGAGGAGATACCCTGGGAAATCAGGCTTCAGTAACTGAATGCTTGGGCAGGTTTTTGGTTTGGGTTGTTTTCATCCTTTCAGAGGTAGGTTTTATTTCAGAAAGAACTATTTAATCCTAGAAACACGAAAGAAGGAAGGGTTAGAAAGGGTATGTTTTCCTCCTTAGGCAGTTTTTCCTAAAGCAGGTCGTGACCCTCTTATGCAGGAATTTTGCAGCTGCTGTCCTAAGGGTTGGAATTGTATCTGAGAGCCTACAGAGGCGAAAGCGGCGGGTATTAAACAGATCCTAATACCCACTCAGAGTCTCTTTCTCCCCCTCCCTGCCCCTGTCAGCCCTCCACAAAATGATCTCCTGCTTTTCAGGAATAAAGCAGCAAGCGTTTGGCCATGCCCAGTTTTCATTGTTTTGCTAAGCTGTTATGCTGGAAGAGATTAACTAGGGAGCGAATTTTCTCCGAAAGCTGATCTTGAGGGAGGTGGAGGGAAAAGCCTCAGCACTGACCTTGATCAGAGCGTCTTGGGGTGGGGAGCAAGCATGAACAGAGCACAGGAACATTAACCCAGTGCTGCCCGCAGCATTGCAGCTGGGCAGCGTGGGACTGCAGCTGGCTCCGATCGCAGCAGGTCTGCGTCCTCTGGGAGAATTGGTTTGTCTAAGTTGTGCTATTCCAGCACAAACTGCCCTTGTAGGGTTTTTTTTTCTCATTGAAGGTGGTTCATAGCAGCCAGGGAAATCACTTCACTCCCCACCTTTTTTGATATATTTGTTACCTGCTCCTAAAATTAAAGAACTTCCTTGCCAGGCTTTTTCTTTCCGTTGGTGTTGTCACAGAGTCTGTCTAGGCTCATTTTCACTTAGCAATGTGTTTAGCATCCTTGCTGCAGCTTCTCTCCTTTTCTTCTCTTGCCACCCTGGAATTTCATTGTACGGCTGCAAAGCCTGAAGTGGCCGTGTTGCTATGTTTTCTATACTCTTCCAAGAAGCATGGAAACCCGTCTTTGTTTGGTCCCAGAAGCGCTGCACATTGCCACTACCAAAGAGCAGCTTGCTTGTGGCACATCGTGCTGGAGCTTGCCTTAATCCTTGCTTGATATGCTTTTGAGATTTCATTGTTTCTCTATAATTAAGTGCTACAGAGGAGCTGAAAGAAATGATGAATTAGTGGGAGAGGGGGGGAGTGGGGAGAGCGGGCAGAGCAGGTGGTGATCGAACTGAAGAGAGCTGCCAGAGGAGTCAGAGCAGCAGGGAATTAAATGGGAGGAGTCTCGAGTTCAGATGATTCCCTGCCATGTGCCAGAAGGATTTAGTTGGGGACTTCATTACTGTTCAAATAATGCCATACACTCCTAACAGATCAGGTCCCTGTAGGCTGGGCATTGTCTGAGCACTTGGTGAGAAGCACTTTTTGCCCTGAAGTCCTAGTGGGCATCGGTCAGGCAGGCTCGAGGATGAGGAAGGAGCTGTAGCATGTATGCTTTTAATTAGTCTGTATCTATTGTTTCTGGTAGTAACATCTTAAAAAGCAAAACACAAAGCCATTCTTTGTGTAGTCACTTCTATAAAACCCAGGACTTCACTGTCATCTTGTGAAAGACTTGGTCTACAGTAGTGGTATTGCATCTGGATTGTAAGCAGCAGCTCTGCCAGCCATGCTTACACCTACTGGGTTTAACTGGCACAGAAAGCCTGGTGTGTTGTGTTGTAGGGGGGAAGGAGGTGTATGCTGAAGCTACTGAGTGTCTGAGATATCCAGAAAGAGTCTGAGCACAGATACTTTTGTGTTGGTGAGGACTGTGCGGGTAGCTTTAGAGATGAATCTATTCACTGCAAAACTAACTAAGAGTGAAAAGGGTTGTGTGACAAGACAAGTCCTCTGAGGTGCACAGTTGTCTATTCTTACAGCATCTGGCTTGTGTTTTCAACCTCTATTACCATGTACCAAGACATCCAAAGAGAGAAATCATAATACTGGTGCTTTGAATGTGTCAGCAGCAACGTTTCTTCTGGGATCTAATTCTTTCTGAAGGAATGACTCAGGCACAAGTGTTTGTTTTTTGTTCTGACTTCCAAAAGGCTATTGCTGTGGGGAGACTAGCAGTGCTAGGAAGTGCAAACTCTCTTCTGCCTTTTGTCACCACTTCTATATGCTTTGCTGTCTTTATCTTGAGTCACTTTGTATATTTTGACTTTTTTTTCTCCTCCCCCAAAGAAGCAGAAGAAAAATTTAAGAGAAGCAGATACTGAGTGGAGAGGAGCAGGTCCTAGTAGGTTTGTTTTGTCCTCTGCTAGGAACAGTCTTTGAAAAATTGTATCTGTGCAAGTAATAAATGGCCTCAGTCTTGAACTTCTTAAAAACCCATTTGCTTCGTGAAATAGTACAGCTTTGGCAACCTTGCTGTTTTGTATTCTGTGCATCACGGCCTTCTGCCGTTAAAATGTAAACTCTTTAGTGCAGGCGATCAACTGGCAAGCTGATGCTGTTGTCCAGCGTACGCTTACGATGCCATATAAAGTGAAGTGAAACTCCTGTAGCTCTGCAGCAGCAGGTTGAAGATCAGAGGAGCAGAGTCCCACAGTTTGGGAGATTGTAATTTATTTCAGTGTGTCTTTGGAGAAGTTTTTCCTGTACCTTTCAGGGTTGGTTTACAAGCTCTTTCCCCACCTGGCACTTTGAGTTTGGCTGTAACTTTGTGCAACTTGCTGCAAGAAGACTCTTGATGGTGGTTGCAGGAAGCTCCAGCAGCCTTTGTTTGTAGATGAGATTGAAAGCTGTTCAGATAAACTGAGGGCAAAAGACTAGAAAAAAAATTAGTTGCAAAAATGTTGTGCTTGACCAGTGTTGTAGAATCTGGAAGCAGGTTTTACAGTGTTAAGAGCAAGATAATCTGGTAAAATAGGTATTTTATTTCAAAGTGCAGAACAGCTGTTCTCATTTCCCTCATCAGCCTAAATGGGTTCAAAAGTTTTGCCTGGGACAATGAGTAAAATAGCTGTAGCTTTGTTTTTAATAGAATTTGTTTGAGTATTGGCATTAGGGAGCTCTTAAGCTATTTTCCACCAATTCTACTCCTTTTTGATTAATATGGATTTATTCCTTTTCAGTGAAGTGTGTAAATGAGGGGAACCAGGATCAGGGTAGAAAGTAAAGCAACAAGGTGTCCTATTGATAAGACTGGAATGTTGAAACTGATTCTGGAGGCCAACAAATACGGGTTTACCATCAAAGAAATTTTAAGTCTCACTGTCGCAAACTCCTTTTGATATCAAAGGATGTGATATTGCTGAGCAGCGTAAATCCAGAACTTTTATTTCCACTTCTAGCAGCTGAACAACTGTACATTAAAAGATGATGTTTTTTCCTTACTTGAATTAAAATGTTCTCTGGCTGTGGTTTTCAACCCAGACACCTAAGCTGTGTGCTGCTTTGTGAGAACTGGAGCTGGACAGGCTTGAATGAAGCCTACCTCGTGTCTTTGCATAAAATGAGGGGAGATGAGAACAGCAATTAGTACATTAAAAAATTTGAAAAATCTCATTAGTTGGTAGCAAAGAACGTGGCTTGTTTCAGCCCTCTGGGTGAACACATCAGGTTAGAAGTCTGTGACCTCAGTGGCCTTTCTTGTAAAAGCACGTGAGAAGAATCACTCCTCTGTTATAAGTACGCTGGATTCTGGTAGTGTGTGTTTTCTTTTTTTTTTTTTTGTCTGCAGAGCTATAATGATCCCTCATAAAGATCCACTTGTTTTCGTTCGGTTAGCCCAGTACTTCCACGTTGCAGCTGAGCTTGCCCACTGAGTTGCACAGACCTGAAGCGGGGAAAGTCTTTGGGTTGCCTTCACTGGATTTTCACCTGGCTCTGCTGTCTTTACTAACTGGGACCCATAATTTTCTTGTCTTGACCTCCCTTCCTTTCTGCAGAGGTCCCGCAAGGAGTTGCTAACTATCTCTCTTTTTCACCCACAGGGAGTGGAGCGACTGCAGTGGTGCAGGCAGCCTTCTGCATTCCAAAGAAGGAGAAGGTGGCAATTAAACGGATCAATCTTGAGAAGTGTCAGACGAGCATGGATGAACTCCTGGTATGCAGTCAAAATTGTCTGGGGACTTGTATTTCAGTTACCATCATCTCTGTTTGCTAAGTGCCTTGAACAACCTTTCCTGAGGTGGTGTGAGGGTGAGGGGACCTGACTGGTTTCAGTAGAGGCAGTTCAGCTGTCCTGGTTGTGGGACACAGTACATAAAATGTTAAAAAGATCAGCTGTTAGAGAGCTTCAGGCTGTTTGTTTAGAGCTAAGCACTTTGTATAATCCCTTTGTTTTGAGCAGAGTTAATGTGCAAGTGTGAAGCTCAGCTGTACCTACAAGAGCTCTGCAGTTTGAGGGGGATCTAGAGCTACGTGCATCCAGAACCTTTAAAATTCAAGGGAATGGCTTTGCTTTCTCTCCTCTTTCTGCTCCTGCAGTTCTTTACTTTTTTTTTTTCTCCTTCATCTGTAAAGAGAAAAACTGAATAAACCAGCTCTTGTTCCTAATCTGGTACTGATGCCAGCTAAGGGATCACCCTGACATATTGTAGGCTGCCATATGGAAACCCCAGCTAATTCTGAGTTCAGGACAGGAGACAGAGTCCTTTGGAGCTGTAGCTCTAATTTTCTTCTGCTTTGGGCCTCTTTTCTCAAGATTTTCTCAATGGAAATCCACTTCTGGCAGGTAGCCGTGGTAACAAAAATTTCCTTTTTCTCATCTGGCTTGTGTGTTGATGGGCTTCTTTGTTTTCTCCTTTCCATGCTTCTGTAGTGCAGCAGCTGTCACATCCACTTCGCATGTGGAAGGTCCCTGGATTTAAGCCAGGCAGAAACAGGGGATTTAAGCCAGGCAGGAACAGGAATTCCTGTGAACATTGAGGTATCTCCACTAAAGATGAGAAAGCTCTCTTGGGTAAAACTTTCCATAGTAAATATTGTCTGGCAGGGGTTGAGGAAAGGTGGGAAGGTGAGGTCTTGTACCACCTTTTGTTTCAAAGCAACTCTCTAGGGTTTTTTTTAATCCTACCTGTCTGTCTTTCCACTTGCATCTTGACAGCTTCTGTAGTATTAACTCAGGCACTTGTTTTGCTGATTGCAATTAAAACAGAGACAGAATTCAGGAGTTGGGGCTAGCTCCACCCTTGTATGGTCTTCAGCAAGTCACTTGAACCACAGTTCCAGTTTCCATCTGGTGACTAATGCTATTTTTACCATGATGGGTATCTGCAAATCTGCTCTTGTAAGGAGCCAAGCCGTCACATTTTAGTGTGCCTGTGAAGGGTTGCGTGTGGGACTCTAGAGATGACCTGCATTCAAATCCTCTTATGGCTCATGCCAGTGTAGGAGTTGATCTCTTCCCTTTTCACAGTCTTTTTATCCTGATACCATTTCTTGGTACTCTTCTCAAGTCTTTTATGTGGCTTGTCCATACTACTCTGCATCAGCTGTATTCCTGTATTGTCATGATGTACTAATTGAGATTGTTAGTGTTTGAGTAATTGCCAATTCCAGCTAAAAGGGTTAGGTTCAGAAAGATATGCTGCGGAAACTTGGCGTGTAATTTTAGATAAGTACTTCTAATTACATATTTTAAGTCTCTGGCTGACCTGTTCCTCACAATAATTTTTCTTGTGATGGGTAGGACTGCAAAATGAATTGCTGTTGTCAGCTCTGCTAAGCTTCTGGTTTGGTGACCAGATCTAGTGCAGGTCCTTCTGTAGGTTTGCGTACAGGTCTGATGTGAAAGCAAACATTGATGTCTTGACATCATGTATCAGATACTGGTCATTAATGTCTGGGATGAAGACAGGAATTCGAGGTCTTCCCATACCTGCTCTCAGGAAACAGACTTTTCACAACTTGCCTTATGGCATTTTATAGGCAGCAACACGGGCATTAAATGGCTCCAACTGACAAACCTGGACATGACCTATAACAATAACTGCTTTAACAGTGAGACATTAGGCCGGGAGGCTGTGCAAAAATGGAGAGACAACCTGATGATAAACTGTTCTCCAACCAAAACCAATCAATCCCTCCTTAGAAGTCGTGTTTCAGGCTTAACAATACCAAAGATATTATTCTAACGGTGTAATACAGCTCCTTTAGGAGGGAAAAGCATTCCTTCTCAGACGTGGGAGTTGGTGAGTGGTTCTCTGTTTCTGCATACACCAGAAAGCAGATTTTTAGGCTGATCTTTGAAATAAGCCTCTGTGCCACGCCTTTAGTTGTGCTCCCAAAATTTGTAGCCCTGCTAGAAAATTTGAACGTCATTTTAAGGAGCATGGGTGAGTGATTAGTGTCTGATATTTCAGAGGAAAGTGTAAGAGTCAAGCTCTCAGCAATTTTGGGATAATCTCTCCTCAAACAAGTTCTTGTCTGGACCTGTAACAGTTGAGCTTTACTCATCCATATTTAAGCTGATCTCATAATTATTTTTGATAGGTCTTTAAAAATGCAACTATAGATATTCTTGAACTTAAAATCATAAAGAGGTGGAGGGGGGGAAGATAATAACTCTGCTGTAGCAGCTTCCTGGGGCAGTGGTCGCCAAGGTGGATGTGTGAAAAAGGGTTTTTTCCTGGGTTTCTTCTGAATTTCCCAGTTTATTGGATGTAATTTCCCAGTGTGAGAACTGAAAGGATGGAAGTTTTTGACTTCCTCGCTCTGTGCGCTTACCTTCCCTACTTTTTATCTTGTCTCCATATTTGCTTCTTTCCCCAAGTAAATATTCTCAACCTTTTCAGTCTTGTAGTCTCTCTTCATGGCAATTTCCCCAATCAGTTTAATTATCCTTTTTGAGCAACTGTTTGCTATTGCAGGGTTGTTGTGTTGTGGTTTTTTTTTTTTTTCCAAAAATTGTAAATGTAAGTCCTTGCAGATGACAGTGGTTTTAAGAAGCAAATGCAAAGAGAAATATGCTGAGTTCAAACTGGGGTATGTTATGGCCCCTCCTTGCTTTCTCCTCTCCCCCAACGCAGTTAAAAGCATGATCTCGGGCTTTTATTAGATCCATTTTCCTTCTGTTGCACTGAAGCTATCTGAGCACAATAGTCAGCTTATGGTGAACTTTGATGTACTGCCTGGGGACAGGACAATGCTCTTGTGTTACAGCACTACCCAATCATCAGACAGTGGGATAAGAAAGGGAAAATTGTGTTTAAATCCTTTTATTTTTTTTTCTGCAGTGCTTCAGACCCATAAACTTCTCTATTGAAGCAAGCTTGTTTATTCCCAGAATCTGCCTAGCGGTGAGGGTAACACAGTGTTGTGTTGCTTGGGAGAAGGTAGAGAGAGCGGCAAACAGTTCTGCCATCGATAAGGACAACTTGTTTCTTCTATGACTCTTTCAATGTCCATGCTGTTTAGTGACGGGCTCTTCTGTTCTTCGAGATAGCGGAGAATGGGAAGGTTGGTTGGAGCTGGGTTAGGAAATGCCCAGTAAGTGGCTCTGTCACTAGCTGAGCGGCCTTGAGCTTCCTTTAAGCTTCTGTAGCAGCAGGTGCTCAGAGGCTGAGGAATCTGGGAACACCTCCCAGCTTGTGGAGATGCCTTGCTTAAGGTGATTAAGTGGTATGACTTGTCAAAGGTATTGATCTTTGCATCTTGGCATACACTTGAGCCCTGTGGGTGGTCGGGGATAACCTGCACAGTCTGCAAATGCTGCATGACATTCTAGGCTAATGCAAAGGATTAATTTATTGCTGCTACAGGGTATGGAAACATACAAAGGACCAGTTTTGTTGCCTCATGAAAAACCAGGTTGAGGGCATTCAGCTCTTCAGCAGAAGTGGTAATTGCCGTAAAGAACATAGACTGGCAGGAGTAATGCAGTTCAGAGATGTGGTTCTTTCTAGCCCAGCTATTGAATTAGGTGATGTTAGTCAGGAATTTATTACAGTGCTTGATTTTTATCTTTTTCCCCTGTACATTTTTGATTGTTGCCAGATCTTTCCTAGAAGGGATGTGGGGTTCAGCTGGAAGGGAAGTGCAGTATAGCTTATAATGGTTCTGGCTCACTGGTGTGACTGGAAATGGAATGTAAGGAGAGGTGGTCAAACAGTGTTGTCTACAATTGGTCTTGAACTTTTTTACTTATTTGTTATTTAAGTTCCACTTCTTACTTGTCTTGCAACTCACAGTAGTTAAAAAAACTTATGCAGCGTTTTGGTGCGTGGTTGAAAACAGTCTGCTCATGGTGTATTTCACAGCTGTACACTGGTCACTGTCATGGTTTGCCTTTGCTTTGTGGGATGCTGGTTGCATTGCTGCTGGTGCCAGTCCTTGAAACACAGCGGTATGATATCTGTCTCAAGATAACCATGCCTCCAGTTTTGTTCTTAGAGGAATGTTTTCTTGTTTTAAAGAATTATTGATTTAAAAGGCCTTAAATCTCCCCTCTGTCCAGCAAACTCTGCTTCATTTAAATGTAATCAAAGCTGAGTTAGTTTTCTTTCATCCAGATGCTTTTTTTTTTTTTTTTTGCCTTGAGAGTAGCCGATGATCTGGGTTGTCGACTTAGCAGCTAGTAGGAGTGTTGAACATCAGAGGAGGGAATGCAAGCTGTGGGGTATTTCACATTGGGCTTTCCCAGCTTTGGGGAACTGCTGCCTGTTCAGTTCCTTGGGTTATTCAGCGGGAGACAGGTTCAGGAAGAAGGAATATGTGGCGTTGCTGCTCCTAGGAAGAAACTACAAACTCTTCCTAGTTCTGAGACAGATAGGACTGGGCCTGCCTGGTCTCCACATAAGAGGACTGGAGTGAAGGTACCACTCTAATGCTGCTGTGGTTAGAGGGCAGTTAAGGAAGGGAAGGGAGCAAGTTTAAGTACAATAAAAAGAAATGTCCTTTTGAATTTCATGGAATTAACCTGGGGAGTCTGGTGCCAATAATACAGAGATCAAACATTGCGTGAGATTAAATAACTCAACCTATAGTTGAGAAGGTTAAATCAGATAGGATTTTAAAAAAGGATTATGAACTCCCCTGGTTTAGAGCATAAGCCAACTGTTAACTGCCCAGGCTTAGTCAGAAGTCTTCCCTCTGGGCAGATAATTGTGTAACTGCTTGTTACAGGTTTTACACCTTTTTTTGAAGACTTGGACAGGATATTGAACTGGCTTTGATCTGACAGAGCAGTTCCTGCAAGTGGATTAACCAGACTATAAGGTTGTTGGGAATAAAGCAGCAGACTGCTATAGAGGTAGTACAGACGTTTCATCCATGCCTGTCATTTTATGGGAATTGCCGCTTTAATTCCATTTCCAGCCCTGAGCACCTTTACACTTGCTCCAGGGGAAAAAGTTGTCTGGTGCCAGAAAGCCTGATGTATCATACGTGGCCTCTGCATGGTTATTTGATATGGCATGTTCCATGTTTCTTGCATGATGGGATTGCAGCTTTACCTAAACCTGAGCTAGATACCGCTTGGTTTTATTGTTTCTCAAAGCAGCACCAACAAAAATCTTAATTGCTGTGCTGGTTGAAATGTTTCTTTTTTTGCTTTGTGAAGTTCAGTATGAACATCAACATTAATGGTGAGTGAAACCCTGAACGTAGAATGTCTTCCTTCAGTTGGACTGGATGAGTGTGAAGTCGTGCATGTAAATAATTTCAGAGTTTGTAACTGACTGTGTGGACTAATCACAGATTTAAGGCATTGTTGAGCTGTAAACACTGGGTACTCTGAACAACTGTAAGGGTCAGTCATGTGTTAGTTGGCAAAGTAGGTACAGCTGGCTTTGCTTGTACCTGTGACGTGAGTCAGTCACTTGCCTATTTGCTTTGTGGCCGAAACCAATAAAAAATGGGAGTGTGTGTATTGCTACAACATAAGTTTGATCCTTCAGTTTGTTGTCGCTAATACTGCAGACCTTGAAAGTGAGAACAACCACTGAATGATGCTGAAAAACAGCCACTGAAGCGGTCAGCTGCTAAACCACTTGCCATGGAGGTGGTTTGTTCCCATCACCCAAGATTAATTTATGGATGAAAACTTTTTACTCCTTTCAGAATTGTTTCTTTTCTACTGTTGCTCTGGATGAGCTAATCTAACCCCTTTTTGGTTGTGCCAGTCTAACTCCTGTAGCCACATCTTGAGGTAAGGAACTGAACTGGATAATCTGGACAGGGAAGTTGGATCATAATCTCTGATTTTGAGCTCTATGCTCTATCCTTACCTCCTTCAAAAAATGCCTCTCAAGTTGATTGTGGTAGGGGAACATGGGGGTTTTTTTATGCTGATGTTTAAAAAGGAGAATGAATTAATATTCTCAATTTTACAACCTTTTAGTTAAACCATTAGAATTTCACTTGGAGCAAAATTTGAGCAGTTATGGCTGCCTGTAGGACTGGAGCTCTAAATCTTCCTTTAAAAGGATAAAGAGCTTTAATACCTTATATCAAGATGGTAGATGAGATAAGTTCTTTACCGGCCATAGTTGAAGCATTGGTGTATTCAAGGGGGAGATCACATCTGTCCTGCTTTGATTCCCACCCCCGGCATCATTCTTCCCCCAATTCTTTTACAGTTGTGATTACCTTCGAACAGGGTAGCCAAGATGACAGCTTTCTGGATTCCTCTGAAGTTGCAGGTAGCCACATAAAAGCAGACTGCTGCTGTGTTGTATCTCTTGAGTTAGTGTCAACATGTAGGAAGTAAAACTAAATAAAGCAGAATTTTCATCCTTGTATTTGAGAGCAAGTGTCTTTGAAACATGCCTTGGGGCAGATAAACAGAAAGAGAGGAAGGTGATGATGTGAACAGAAAATATCAGTAAGAAATTCAGCTAGTAGCTTCAATACAGCCTTACCTGCTTTGTATCTCCGCTCCTATCACCTCGACTTCAGTTGTATGTCAGCGGGCAAATAAACGTGCTTCCAGAATAGCAGATCTCCAGAAGTATGTCTGACTTACAGGAGACTAATAGGTTTCCTATGAGTCTAAATTATACTTCACAGCAGTTTTATTAGTGTTTCAGGAGCCTGGAAATGCTTCTTTTATTGCCTGCAGAACTACTGCAAACATTCATCAGAACCATTAATGGAAGACATGGAGTCCTTTATAGCTAATCCCAGCCCATCCGCTTTTGGTATTTGACGGTGCGGATCTTTTTAATATCTAGCCCAGGGTGAGCACGTAACCATCTCCAAACCGTTGCCTGTGTCTAGACATGTTTTTGTCGGTAGTTCATTCTCCAGAGCTGAACAGAAGGCAGTGTAATTTATGGATCCTGAAACGGGGCGGTGGCAGTGAGGCTGTTTAACCAAAGACATCTAGTGTGAGGGGTGTCTGTGTGTGAGCAACTGGGTGGAAGAGGTGTCTCCTGGATCGGTTTGAGGGGTCTGTCACCTGTGACTACTGACAGAGTGGAGATGAAACAACATTTCCATCTTAAAACTTGTATATAGGAGCCCAAATAAATGCTGATGTTTAGTGCTGATGTTATTACAGAGGTATAGAAAACACCGAGATTCATATTAGGCATCTTCCAATGTAGTTTTGATGCTAGTGAAAGCCAGAGGAGTGCCGTAGTAACTTGGTTATTTCTTCTTTGTGTAATTCAGGGATAGCAGTCTTGTTTGGGAAGAGGTGAGGAGGGGAAATCTTTGCCTGCTCTTACTTTGTTGTGTTTGAAGAGCAGTGAACTCCCCGAAAAACTTGGGAAATGGTATTAAAGCTGTGCTAACTGCATGCTGAAGGGCTGTTGCCACATTTTATCCCCTCCTGCTCTCTGGAAGTACGCTTCTGAGCAGAGATCCCAGTGATCCTTGACTGGGATTCCTGCCTTCAGCTCTTCAGCCCTTGCATTTTTACTGCCATAGCACAGCAACAGGATTGGCTTGGTTTCAGTTATGCGACGAAGTGTTTCAACTGCAAAGCCCCCTGCGATTTGCCCCGATCATTTGAAACAATTGCACGCCTTGAGCCTCCAGAACGTTGGTCCCCTCTGGGGGGGTGAAGAGGAATGAAGCCTTGATGTAGCCTCAAACTATTAGAGATGGGGTGGGGGTCTGTGGGTGAGACAGGAAGTCTGACTGCTGCTCTTTCTTACCGGTAATAATGTAAAAAGCACTGGAAATTATGGGCTATGATGCAATGAATTATTCAGAGCTGTGCTACATGGTGTGAGAAGTGGTTTAATCTGCCTGTGGTACACATCTACTAGCTGATGGAGGTGTTTAATTGCGTAGATCAGGTTTGTGATTATTTTCCCTCTTTGTGTACCAAAGCATATGATAGACATGAGTTGTGGTTTTTTGTTGGTTTTTTGTTTGTTTGTTTGTTTTAAACTGTGCTTCCCAGCCCAGGGAGCAGACTGTGGTAACAAATGAGAGAGGAAGTTCTTGGAAAATAAAAAAAATAGTAACTAAGTGTCACGGAATGCCTGCAAAATGCTGTAGTACAGAGCTGCTCGAATGGCAAAGATCCGATCCAGGTCTAGGCTCTTCAGTGAACTTGCTCCAGACTCTGTCTCACCGTCTCCTGAGTTACAGTGGGATACACACATATATATATATGTATATATATATATCTAAAATATCCAGTGTTTGTGTATATTTCTTGTACTACTCTCTTGATCTCCCAGGGCGCTGCTTCAAAATATTTTGAGTGGTCTAGCTAAGAAAAAATAAAAACAGTTCCTCTAGATCATTTCTGGGAATGGTGGACTTGGGGCAGGGTTAGCTGATGTGATGATTAGCTAGTCACTGTCTTGCTTCTTTCCACTTGAGTTTCCTCTGGTGTCACATGTGGTTTTTTTTGTCAAAGAAGTTAGGCACCTGTATTTGCTTGTATGTTAAAAGAAAAAAAAAATCTGTAAAATGAATTTAAAGCCTTACACTGGATGCCGATTTCAAGCTCAAGGACCAAGACAGGGTCTGGTTTATGGATCCCTTAATTAGGGGATTAGTCTGCTGTTTTGAGCAAGTCCAAAAAGATCCCAGGGTAAGAAAATGAGTTTAAATCTTGGAGCTCAGTGAGCTGAGTTTTGGAAGGGTTGTGTGAATCAAGTGTTGCATTTATGTGTACAGACAGCAGCCCAGAGCATCCCAGCAAGCTGTGTTTTGTGCAAGGGGTATGACAGAGGGCACAAACCAGCCTTGGGGTCTGACCTGTGCCATCCAGGGCCCCTGTTCTCATCCATCCCCTGGTAGATATTTGATGCAGTGATGCAAAAAGAACATTTTTGTTGCCAGCTTTGTCTGTCAAGGGCTTTTTCTGCATTGCAAAGAAACCTAACCAGAAGGCATTAGAAAACTCCAAAGGTGCTGATTTATTTCCTTTTTGAAAAATAACTTGACACAAGCGAGTGTTTGCAAGGAAGGGAGCTGGAGCTGTCAGAGTAAGCAGAGGATATTGTTTCAGGCTGTATTTATTTTCACGGAGTGGTTTTTAGTCAACGAGTAGGCTACACTGAGATGAATCGCTTACTCCCTAGCTCTTCAAATTTCCTTTCCTGTTCAGAAGGCTTCTTTAATCTGCTTATTGGAGTTTCCTGGAAAGTTGGTGCCTCTTTGGGGGAAGCAGAAAGAGGAACCAATTGTGTTTCATTCCTCAAATGCACCTACTCCCTGAAAAGCAGTATTAAAGTGAATAAATCAACATTAGCGTGTTTCTTTGTGGCTGTGATTGCCAGCTAAACCCTTGCCAAGGGGAAAGCAGTCTGCCTTTACGCTGTGCTCAGTCACAAGCAGAGCTTTGTACATGAGCAGGAGAAGAATTTGCTGCACCTGTGGGGTGTCTTAGACATGGGCGAATCCTTCTCGGAGCTTTCTCTTGTGTTTTTGGTACCAGGGAGGTCTTCTGCTTAGAGGAGGGAAAGGGTCAGGGTGTGAAGGGCCCTTTTTCTGCTCCTTCCCCATGTGTTTGGGGTCATGGGGCTTGTCTGAGTCATTATTAAGCCTTTGAAAAGTAAGTGGCATGCATGTGTTCAGTGAAGGAATTTCTTAGTTGAGAGCAGAAATTCAGGATATTTTTTACAATAAGGGTGGTGAGGCAGTGGCCCAGGGCCCCTCAAACCTACAGGACAGGCTGAGAGAGTTGGGGTTGTTCAGCCTGGAGAAGAGAAGGCTCCAGGGAGACCTTAGAGCAGCTTCCAGTGCTGAAAGGGGGCTACAGGAGAGATGGGGAGGGACTCTTCATCAGGGGGTGTAGTGAGAGGACAAGGGGTGACAGTTATAAGCTGGAAGAGGGCAGATTTAGACTAGACATTAGGAAGAAATGTTTTCCTGTGAGGGTGGTGAGACACTGGCCCAGGTTGCCCAGAGAAGCTGTGGATGCCCCATCCCTGGAGGGGTTCAAGGCCAGGCTGGATGAGGCTTTGAGCAACCTGGGCTAGTGGGAGGTGTCCCTGCCCATGGCAAGGGGTTGGAACTCAATGATCTTTAAGGTCCCTTTTCAACTCAAACCATTCTGTGATTCTGTATCAAGGGATGAGTGTCTGGCATGGGTGATGCTACAGGGTATGACTTGACAGGTTGGGGGGCTTGGGTGAAGCACAGAGGCCCAGCTGGGTGTAATGCAGGGTGCCAGGCTTGGCTTGATGCTTGGCAAATCTATGGGCAGTCGAGAAACTGCAAGGCTTTCTGTCCAAACCGATGATTTGTGTTTGCATAATGAAAAATCAGACAGTGTTTTCAGTGGTGTTGTTCCCCCCAGTAACCTGGAAAACCTCAACCCTTAGCCCATAACCAAATCTAAGAACAAGCATGGTCAAAACTCAAGCAATTTAATACCCGAGTGTATTTCGTATTGTGCTCCATCTGTAGCTAACCACTTTCTAATCTCAAACTGGTTTCCCTTTTCTTCCAGTATGACAAAAGATATAGCTGTCCTTTGTACCTTCAACCTGATTGAGCTAAGCCATCTGCTTTCCTGCTGGGAAGAAGCATTAGGGATAAGAGGCCTTTTTTTCCCAGCGGCAAATATTTCCCTTTCTCATCCAAATTATAGTCTTCAGCTGATTAAGCATCTGTTGTGTAATGTCTCACTGAAAGCAGGAGTCAGCATGAACTTCTTAGGTAACAAACTGGTGTGAATTCTGGGGAATATTCTGTTGTAGCTGCATGCAGGTGTTTTGGTTACAACCCTTTTGTTGCCCTTGCCAAGGGGCTTTTGGTCAACTTTTTCTTCTAGACAGACAGGTAGAGCACCCTAAAATACCTTTGGACCTAGTATGATGCAGGCTGAGTGTTAAGAGTATTTCTGGATTTTCTGTGTTTAGCTTCTAAGTATCCTTTTTCTTTGCACTCTCTTTGAACCTTGTACCTTGAGGAAGATTACTTCTCTGCCCAAGGAATAACAATCACCGGGTCCAACTGCTAATGCTTTGTTTTTCTCTACAGAAAGAAATTCAAGCCATGAGTCAGTGCCATCATCCCAACATTGTATCTTATTACACATCGTTTGTCGTGAAAGATGAGCTTTGGCTGGTGATGAAGTTACTTAGTGGAGGTGAGTGGTCCAATTTCTTTACCCTAAAAGGCAACGTAAAAAGTTGTCTTCCTGTAATCCCATTTCCTTTGCTTTCCTCTTAAGCTTCCCATTTGTGAATTAAGACATTTCAATAACAATATTTAACTTCAACCCATTCAGCTCAGAAGTAGCTTCTCATGTTCTGTACAACAGTAGTAACACCTGACTACATGACTGTGCTAGCATTTTTTCCCTCCTCTTTTGTATATTTGACAGTATTTTGTAGTTACTTTGTATTTGTTTGCTCAATGACTCACTTGAGTATTTGAAAACTGGAGCATATGACTTGAGACATTGGCAAGAGAAACTTAAGTGCAGATGTAGGAGTTGAAACCAACCTAAACTTCTAGGAAATAAATCTCATTTGCATCCTCTTAGATGATGGATCTGAAATGGTGCTTCTCAGGTCGTGTTAATAAAAGTTTCTTCATCTTGCTCTGTAAGCCTAGAATAAGCTTTTGAACTAGAGAAGTGTGCAGCTAACTCCACCGAGCCCAACCATTTCCACTAGCTTTATTGTGAGAATTGCAACTCCTCTTGCAAGGCTGGTTCCTTAACCTTTTTCTTCTCACTTGCAGCTTGGAGGCCTGCATGGTGCTGATGGTTTGTTGGTAACCAGCCAGTCTATTGATTTTAACTTATTTACATGTTGGCTGCCCTTGTAAGGAACTTTAAATCACTTCTATTTTGGGTAGAGCCATTCCTATAATGTCACTGTATGGCCTTAGAAAGACAGGAGAACATCAGTGTGGGTGCAGCTCAGTTTGTATAATGTCAATTCTCAGAGCTTGGATTACTTTGCCCACTTGTTCTGGTTGACAAAATAACTGGGAATACTTGGGGCAATTTCAAATGACTGCCTAGTTAACAGAGAGCCAGGGAAACTTCCCCTTTTTGGATTTATTCTTGCAGACACTAGAGAAAGGGCTTGGCTTTTTTTTTTTTTTTTGAGAGAGAGAGAGTGTGTTTGAAAACTTCTTATCAGTAATGCTTTATTTGATGTCATAACACTTTCCAGAATCCCTGTTTAAGTTAAAGTTGAGCCAAGAAATGGAATCAAGTTCTGGATGATAACACAGAGGACTGTTGCTAAATCTTAGACCTGTCTTTAGGAAGACTTGATTTTCCTGGCACCCTAGTGAAAAGGAATTGAAAGCTGAAAAAAACCCTCTGTCTTCTTGCTTTTTAAAAAAAACCTTCTTGGCTTAATATTGAGGACTGTAAAATGCCAGAAGATGATGTGGAAAAATCTGGCTAAACCTGTTGGCTTTTTCCACAGGAGCTCAACAATAACCACAAAACACGTGTCTTTGAAGATCTTCTTTAGAGAACTTCAGCAGTTCTCTTGGGGGCAATTGGATTTCATGCCAACTGAAGTCTGTCATAAAGGGTTTTTAATGGCTCATGTGCTTGTGTGTCATTAAGCAATACTGTCTCTTTTCTGGGAGGGACATGTAACTGGTCATTAAAGATATGATTGTTCTTTGTGTGTAGAAAAGAATCCCCATCCAGCTTAGTGCAAGGAGTTTTGCTGTGTGTACAAGAAGTGTATCTATGGGAAGGTTTCCACAACATGAGGAAATGACATTTCAGGGGTGCAGGACAGGCAGCAGCGATGTTCTTGGCCTTTTTCAGGAGAGTACACAACCTCTTTGAAGAAAATGCACAGCTGCCTTAGCTAGTATTTTCACAGCAGTTTTCTGTCAGAAACAAGTCAGGATTAGGTTTATCCTTGAACCTCCAAATGTTGCTTTTGTTTCTCTCCCTTTTCTTGTGGTGTTTTTTATTGTGTAAAGCTGGAAAAAAAAATCAGATTCTTTATGGACTATCTTTTCATTATCAAGATCCCACAAATGTAAAGACATCACTGGAAAATTTCTGGAAAAATAATCATTGCTTCAGAACCAGCCATTTGGTGTGAATGATAACCTGACTGTCATTTAATATTCACTTTGAATGGGCTTCTACATTGTACAGACTGATAATTGACCCTTGTGCAGCTCTGGCATTAAGTGGGATCCTTTTCGCAAAGCAGTGCTATGAAATCTCAGTGCTTCCTACTCTGTTGCATATGTTGAAGAATAGGGTCATACAATAAAATTGTATGGATTGGTACCATTGTAATCCCTCCCCCCCCGACATTTACATGAGTGGTGTTAAATTTTCTCACTTCAAATGAAACATTTGGGAGCTGGGGGAAGTGCTGAAAGAGGCAGAAAGAATTTGAGAATGACTTGCCCCTACTTTTTATGCAGGAAGGTACCTTGAGAGGTATTTTTTAGCTCTTTATACTTTTTTCATGGCTGTATTTCAGAAATTTCATTTGAGATCTCGTAGGCAAATCCTACAGGATTATCTTGAGGATGGGTGAAGAAGCTTGTATATCGGAGCCTCCTGACTGAAGAGCTTTTTCATTCACTTTTAATGAGACTATTTCCAGTTGTTTTTAGGCTGAGTGATTTATGGAACAAGAGACCCTTTAAACTTCTCATTCCTTTCAGCTTACTTCTTATCAGTAATAAATTGTCTAGTTTTGTGGTCATCTGTCACCCAGTGGGAAAAATAATCACCGAGTTTCTCAACAGGAAAAACCTTTGAGCTGTTTTTATAAACCAGAAAGGAAAAAAAAAAAAACAAACCAAACAGGGTGCAGCCTAACTCTTTCGTTCCGTCTAACTGTTCAGAAAGCATGGACTGAGATTTGTACATCCCTGTAAGCACATATCAAATCTGTTTGGATGTCCATTCTGTATCTTGATTGTGGCTTTTGTACTTGAGAATTTCTTCTGGGTAAAAGTTGAGAATCTTATTGCTTCTCTTCCATCAGTGTCAGTCTATGCTGGCGTGTGTTTTCAGGCTGAAACTAGTTTTAATTTCAGCCTAGTTACACTGACCTTATTAATTTGATAAACAGCTCCCAAGACAGGCCAGGCTGTAATGGAAGCTTTTTTTTTTTGTGGTGGTGGTGTTGTAAGTGCAATTTAATTAATTTTCTGGTTGCAGTCATTTTGTTGAAATCTGAACCTAGTCATCTATGCAAATATTTTAGAAATGTGTCTAGGGGAAAATATTCGAAATCCAAGTGTTGTTATCCCGAAACATGCCTTGCTCCTCTGAGCAGCCAGCCAGTGCGCTCGAAGGTAGCTTAACTGCCTGATGGGCATTGTTGCCAAAACTGAACTGTTCGTCTCTGCTTTGCAAGTGCTGTGTTGGTGGAAGATACCATTTTCCAACTTTGAAAGTAGTCAGCAGTGAGGAGGTGACGTCCTGGTGAGCTGTTGGGGAGTAACACGCTAATCTGCATCGGAGCCAAGTCAGGCTGGTTGAAGTTCAAAATTGAACTGGCAGGTTTGACACTGGAGCAGATGTAGAGCTTAGTTGTTGCTGATGGCAGAAATGTGGCTGTGATGATATCCAGCTGGTCGTGACAAGAGGTGCTGGTGTGTCCAGTTACTCTGACACCCTCTTTCAGATCTGGTGCTGCGTGCCTGAAGTCAGGTTGGTGGAGTATCTGCTGTTTCTGTTCCCTTCAGGAGAAATTTCAGCCCCTTTCCTCCAGTGATGCAACTGTTTTATAGGGATCTAAGCTCATCAATGTCAACTCGGCACCCCGGCCTTTTGGTCCAGCGTTACTCCAAACTAAGCTCCAATAGCTATTTCTAGACAACTGCTGACCTGCTCTTTGCCTCGCTGGCATTTCCATGCTGTGAATTTCACTCATGCCTTTTTAAAGCCATCTGAATCCCAGTCCTGCTCTCTAACTCCTGCAGCTTTTTGGTTGGAAGAGGAGCAGCTGTCCTTTTGTTCTTTTGCTTTTTCTGATTGTGACCTGTTTGCTCCTCTAAATTCTCACTGGTTTTAACAAGAGCTCTTGTTTCACAGGTGACCTGAGGCTGTGCTTAAGTCTACAAAACAGTTGCTCAGACGAAACAGCCTGTCTGTGGTGGCTTGCTACATCACACAATGATTTTTACTGTCCTAGCCTACAGCAGATGAGGCCTCAAAAATATTTTTAGGCTGTGTAAATCCTTTTAAATGTTGGAACATTTCCAGACAGGGCTCTTGGATCTTCTGCCTTCTTGAAGGTTCCTTATTAAATCTGCTGAGGAGATTACTGTATTGAAGTAGTTAAACTTTTCGTTTTCCAAAAGGTTTTAAGATTATCTAATCAACCTCTTCTTTCAACCTTTTATTTTGATAATCTGATGAGGTGCTTGGCCAGCAGTTCAGCAAGCCAGACCAAAAGGGGGGGTATGGCAAGTCTTAGGTGTCCACTGGGGAGACAGGACATCTTGTTCTACTTCTGCTGTGATAATTTCTCATCTGGCTCCTAATTCCAGCAGTGAGTTATGATCAAAGTGTAAGCCACAGGTTCATAGAAAGCCTAGTGTTTATGTTGAATTATTTTGTTAGGAGGGAGCTATGCTATTCTTAGTCCATCTGGACGATTTTTGATTTTATTTGTAGAGACACAACTTAATTTCAAACAATTAAGGATAAGTCAGAGGCAGAAGATGGTAAAGGACTGTATGCAACTGCAGAATGTGAAGTGTGTAGATACATTGCCACTCCTAGCTATAATAGAAAAAGCGTGGAAAAAAATAGTTTGTCTTCAGATTTTCTCCTATAAATGTCTGTCTGAACTGTTTTGCCCCTGTTATAGTATTGCCTTGCTTCCTACTGTAATCTTCTTGTATTTCTTACACATCCAGGCAAATGCTCTAGAGGGAAGGATGCAAGAAGTGGAATTTTCCTTGACTCTCCCTCTATGCTGAGGTGGTTTAACCAGGGTTAAGAAGAAACTTCAAAACCAGAAACCCCAGCAATCTACATAGATGTCTTTTCCTTTGTTTTGTATAACTTGCTCTTTCCTTTACTTCAGTGCTCTTTCTCTGTATTGCTATTCCTCAGCCCCAGAAGTACTGAATCCAAGCAGCTGTTCCTGCTTCTTTTGCGTTTTCTTCCTCCATTTGTCAGTGGCTGACAAGATGCAGATTAAATTCTTGGCTCTGATGACAATAAGGCTCACCAAAACCGCTGGCTTCTGCTGAGATGTCTTAAAAAGAAGCAGCAATGGATCCTGCCAACTCTTGGTTCTCAAAGATGAAGCGTGTTCAGCATCCGTGTCCATCATGTTTGGGGCAGATCTTGATTCCCACAAAATCGTGTAGTGATCCCCAGCACTGTTTTCCAGCCTATGCCAAGCCTTTAAATGGCAAATAATGCAGGTACTGCTACCTGCTTTTTTTTGTTGGAAATTAAGTTAGAGTATTAAATATTCTTGTTGTGCTTGCCAGACAAATGTAAAGAAAAGTTTTCTTTGCATTTAACTTATCCTGTATATTTTTCCTGTCACTTAGTTTATAGTTTATATGTTCCCACAGCAACTAGGACTGCTGTACGTTTCTGTTGGCTCTGGGAGCATTTAAAATTCCAGGCGTAATACTTCTGCATTTATCTGTAATCTTGTTCTGAACAAGCTCTCCTTTCTGCTCAGATTTTCATACCATTCTCTGCTTCAGCCCCATGCCCTGAAGCATTGAGCAGTGTCACTGACTGTCAGGTAGATACTTTCTTCCTCTCTTGAGGAGGAACATCAGAAGCAGGCTTCCTCAATGACATTACCTGTGCTTGCTGATGTAGGTGAGGTCAAAGAATCATGCTCTGGATTTGGAACTGGAAGCATATTTGTGGTGGTTTGCTGTTGAAAGTGAATCAATGGAACAATCAGGACTTCTTGCCCCAAGGGTGTGATTACACAAAAGTTTTCTCCAGCAGTGAAGCTGGTTTAAGAAGTTCCTGGCTGCTGGGTCTCCACCCTGCCTGGAAAACTGGATTACCCGTTACTGCAGTGATCTCATTTACAGTACAGCTTCGTAAGCAGATGCATTGGCACCAACAGGGAGGTGGTGAACCATGGAACTCTTTAATCTCATTTTGCTGCTGAAGAAAACACTGGAGTGTCACAAAGTACAGGGTGTTGAGGCAGACAGTTTTACTGGGTACACATGTGGGGTGGCAAGTCAGGACTGCATTGTTCTGTTTCAAGACAGTCTATTGCTAATGGTCTACCTGATGTCAATATGCAAAAGCTGAATGTCATGGAATCACAGAATGGTTTGGGTTGGAAGGGACCTTAAAGATCATCGAGTTCCAACCCCCCTGCCATGCACAGGGACACCTCCTACTAGCCCAGGTTGCTCAGAGCCTCATCCAGCCTGGCCTTGAATCCCTCTCTTACAAATTCAGCTCATGGGTTTCTTTTGTCTTCATTGCTCAGACACTGCTGTCATGGGTGGAAATCAACTACTTGCTTCTGGAAAGTTGGAGCTGACTTCTGTGAATTGAGTCAGGCCTAATCAGATATGGGATATCTGCTCCATTTATGCATCCAGATACCAGTCTGTCTGCTGCAGAGCTGGTGTGAGCCATAAGGACTTCATCAAAAGTTGCTCACTGCATATTTGTCTTTGACCCGCAGTAGTTACCGGTTGGGTTTTATCGGGTGAGTCTGTGTACAGCTAGTTCCCGGTGACTTCCGCCGTCATTAGCAGCTATTGCATTAGCAGCTTTCAGAGCAGACTAAGACACTTCTGAGTTTCAGCAGAAAACCACTGAACTCTCAATTGCTGTACAGTTTGCACTGAGAGAATTGTGCTTTACTAAGTAGACATAATACGGTTTTTGACTGGTGTCAGAATACTGAGACACTTTTATTTCTCATTCCTCGTTAATGATGGTAAATGCTTTATCAGATTGCACAATATCTTGTGGGCTTCCTGTTGGTGTGCTGCTCAGTGTATATTTGATAGGCAGGATTTGTTTGTAGCTGCATTTTTTCCACATCAGTCTCTCAATGTCCTCTCCCTTCTTTTGTTTTCTGTTGGGCTGCTCATCACCAGACTTCTTTAAACATCCTGATTAATGACAGCATTATTTATATTTACATTTAGGCTCTAGTTTTGGCTCTTCCCTCTGTCTTGTTTTGTCTTTTCCTGATATGCTTCCCCTTCTGGGCTTGGAAGAGCTTTCCATTCAGCCTCAGCCAAACTTAATTTCTTCCTCACTTAAGCCTGACCCTCCTGTTCTGTGAATCTGTAGCTTCTACTCATGCATTTCTAGTGAGAAAAATCAGGAGGAAACTGTTGTAATAAAACATGTATAATACACACTGAAGTATTTCACAGCATTATCTGAAATAGGAACTATATTCCAAGGAGGAGTCCAAGATTTCTTTAAAAAAAGAAGTCATCATAGTGGATTTCTTTTTTTTTTCTGGAAAATATTGTAACTGCTCTCTAAGAGTGGGTGCCTTGTTTCCAATGTGAACCTCATGCCCTGGCCACTGCATTATGGGAGATGTTTGTCTTGCAAATTGTTCAATCTCTATGTACACAAAGAGCACAAATCTATACTGAAACTACATTTAAGCAGAGATCCAATTATGTTTGGATGCACTCTTAACTTCCCCGGTTACTCTTAAACTAGTTTGGAAGCTGGCTCAGAAACTGTCAGTATTGGGACTCACGCTGGTGTTTTCAAACAGGACGATCGGTTTGTGAAGCACATGATGTTGTGTAGATCCGATCTTGGTTCCAGTTCAGCTGAATTAGTTTCCAGTTAATTTCTAGCACTTAACATATTGCTGGATTGGGAACAGGCCACTTTGTGCAAAATGTTTTGGTTTTTTTTTTTTTCTTTTCCCTTAGGCTGAGGATGAGGCTCTGACCTACTAATCTATTGTTTGAGTGTCACATAGTTGGTGTGAGAAAACTTGTCTACATCCTAAGGCAGGGGAGATCTTACTAGTAAGTGTGTCACATGCTTAACTGAGATCTTTGGAAATGAATGCATTTTGGCATCAGCCTGATAAATTCAATGCAGTGTCTACTTCTAGCAGAAAGTGTTTCCCCCAATAGTGAAATTCCCATGACTTCTGTTTTCAAAGTAGCTTTGTGCTTAGCTGTGGGTTTCTGTTTGGGTATCTGGGTATTCAGTTTCTCCTTGACAGGCTTCCGGACATGCCAGAAGATGTGGATGTTGTTCACCTGGATTGTAGTAAAGCCTTTGACACTGTTTCCCACAGTATTCTCCTGGAAAAACTGGCTGCTCATGGCTTGGATGGGTGTACTCTTCACTGGGTAAAAAAATAACTGTATGGCCGAGCCCAAAGCATTGTGGGGAATGGAGTGAAATCCAGTTGGTGGCTGGTCACAGGTGGTGTTCCCCAGGGCTCAGTACTGGGGCCAGTTCTGTTTAACATCTTTATCAATGATCTGGACGAGGGGGTTTGAGTTCACCCTCAGTAAATTTTCAGATGACACCAAGTTGGGTGGGAGTGTTGATCTGCTGGAGGGTAGGAAGGCTCTACAGAGGGAGCTGGACAGGCTGGATCGATGGGCCAAGGCCTGTGATATGAGGTTCAACAAGGCTCAGTGCCGGGTCCTGTACTTGGGTCCCAACAACCCCCTGAAATGCTACAGGCTTGGGGGTGAGTG
>NW_010146118.1:0-10479 GCF_000699245.1 Pterocles gutturalis
CGCTGACAGGGAGCTGTGCAGCGCGATCACATTCGGCTTTCGGTTTCTCGAATACCTCCAGACTGAGCCCGTCCCTGCCTGCCCGCCCCCGCCCTCTCAGGTCCCCAAAGAACTGCCGCAGCTCCCTGCTTCAGGAGCATCACGATTTCTAAGAAAGACGCAGTGGTTCTTTCACGCCCCACACCGTAATTGGGGACCAGCTGGGACTTCCAAGGGGAGCCTGCAATTAGAGAAACTGGGAATTGATAAATATAAAGGCTCTGTAGTAAAAACAAGGTAGATGAAAAAACCAGTTAAGATAGTTAAGCAAAGAAAATACGTGTAAGCAGTACAGTAGTTAAACAGAAATTTCACATCACAAAATTACCAGAAGGCTATGATCTGTTTGAAAGGTTTCAGTTTAAAACACAGGAGACAAGCCTATATGGAATAGATCTTACCTTAAGTTAGGTATTGTGAGTAGCAGTTAGGGGAACAAAGCTCATTATGTAACTGTATGGTCAGGGAAAGTCATTCTTATTAACCTTTATAAACGAGCTGACTCTGCTTGCTCACACAAGTATTGGGATGCGTGTCTCCAAGCAGGCTGGTGTGACATGTAGGATAAGGGTGTCCCATCCACTCAGTGGGTGAGAGCAAGGCTTCTTTTGGATATCTGTGCAGTAATAGCGAAGACAACGGCAGTTGCCTTGAGAGGTTTGATTAAACAACAATTTATTTGAAAGATGTAAACTGTAGTGGAATTACAAAAGATAAATGACATGGCAAAGAAAATTTACAATACCATTTCCTACTGACAACAGTGAAACTTACAATGATATGACAACTACCAGCAATGGAATGATATCACTATTACCAACAACATCACAACTACTTATCACTATTAAAAACCCACAACCGCTTATCAACACATGAAACTTGCAATCACAGCATTAACTCTTTTGACCAATCGGGTCAGTTGTTGTGCAGACCCTATATTAGATTAACTTTGGCCGAACTTTCCTTGTTAGCCTCTCAGAGGTAGGGGAGGTCAAGGTATGCTTCTTCCTTGGAAGGGACGCAATCTCGTTAGCAAGGGAATGAGACTATTAGGGATTCCATACTTCCTCTTGTTAGCAAGGAATAGGATTTAGGGGTCCCCAGCTAGACAATGTACAGTACATTGGAGATGTTTGAAACAAACCATTTCCTTAGAAGGCCTTCAGCAGATCATTCCCTTCTATCCTTTGTCAGGGCCTTCAACAGGCAATTGCAGTCTTTAGAAGCAAACCACTTCCTCCTTTGGTCCCTTACAGTCTCCAAGCAGGCTGGTGTGACATGTAGGATAAGGGAGTGGCATGCAACGGAAGATATGGCAGCTGCAGTATGCCCCAAGTTCCATTTCATTGCTGAGAACAAACTGCTTTCCGATAGACCTTGTAGTGACTCATGTCTATTACTAATAAAGTTTGAAGATTATGTAGGATGTTTTAGCTAATCTTAGGTAATCTGGTTGTCAAGGAGACTGCAGGAAGAACTGAAACAAGAAGGGGTATCCTGAAGAGCAGAATGTTCTAAACAAACATACGCTTCGTTAAGTTTGTTTGCCATTAATCAAGGCCTGTCTGTCAAATAAGCAGGAATTGTCTAAGGGAGAACCGAATCAAAGAAATTAACTCAACAGTCAGAGTTTGTAACTGTTAAGCAGGTATTCCTTTCTTTACAGCCCTGGGGAGCACTGGGGATAGCTCCGCCTTAAGTGCTCCAACGAACAAGTAAAATTGCAGAGAATATATGTTGCAAACTTATACATATTCAGTAAATTCCTTGGAATTATTTTACATAAGCGTAAGATTTCCTGGAACTCATTAATATATGCAAATGTCCTTTTGCTCATGTGCAGAGGCTGTTTCTGGCGGTCTTCAGTGGTCCACCAGTCTTCATCACTTTGCCTGCTAGTTGAACTTCCTTCTGATTCTGCACAGTGGTGTCCCTTTTTCTCAATTAATTTTCTTGTCTTCGTACTCTTACAAGGTTGACTAATTTCTTTGATTATATGCTTGCAGGTGTTCTTCCTCACCTGATTGTTCTGTTCCTAAACTATTATAGTTACGGCTAAATATTTACTACTCTAAGACATCTTATGACCTTCCATCTATTGGCTAGCTACACAACATTCCAGAGTTAATTTAAAATTTTACAATAATTCTGCAGCTTTCCTTCAGAACTTTGAAGTGATTAACTGACAGTGTGAGCAACTGCCTGTGGAAGACTGATAAAACCTACCAAGGAAGCACAAAACTGTGAGAAAGGTAATTCTAACAGGGGGAGATCACGACCACTGACTCACAGACCATCCACCCCAGACCCAAAATGAGATGAGACTGAGCATGCCCAGTAGTCTGCAAGCTAGGTGAGAAGACCTTAGCCAATCACTGTGTAGAATAGTAATGTGTATGTATTAGAAGGAGGAATATGTTACTATTTTGTGTATAAGTAGACGATGATTTGTAACCAGGGTGTTCTAGATTTGGGTATTTACCACCCAGCACCCACCTCTGTGCAGAAATGCAATAAAACAATATCTCAACTCTGTGTGCAGATTGACTTGTTGCACACAGGGTGAGAGAGCCCAGTTTTGGGGTAACAGTATAGATAAGCATTTGAAGTCAAGAGTTACAGTGATCTTTTACTTCCATGCGATTCTTGGGAAACATTGCTGAATCAATGCTGTGCTTTTGATTTCCCTTTCTAGTTACCTCTGGCTCCATGCCAGTTGTCACCCAACTGTCTGGTGGCAAACAGATTCTTTTAAAGATCCTTGGTAGAATGAGAACTGGCCACAAGTTTGTAGTTTTAATTAGAGCTTTATTACTATAGAAAGATTTTAGCAATCAATGTAGCTTATCATTACACAGAATTTCTAGCAATCGGCATAGCTTTCCTATTACCTAAAGTTTCAGTTAACTCGAGTTTTTAGTCACTTTGACCCCCCCTGCAGATCAGGTCACATCGTCATCATCATCATCATCATCATCAGCAGCAGCAGCAGCAGCAGAAGAAGAAGAAGAAGAAGGAAGAAGAGGAAGAGGAGGAGGAGAAAGAGGAAGAGGAAGAAGAAGAGGAAGAAGAAGAGGAAGAAGATGAAAAAGAGGAAAAAGAAGAGGAAAAAGAAGAAAAAGAAGAGAAAGAAGAGAAAGAAGAGAAAGAAGAAAGAAGAAAGAAGAAAGAAGAAAGAAGAAAAAGAAAAAGGAGAAGGAGGAGGAGGAGAAGGGGAAGGGGAAGGGGAAGGAGAAGGAGAAGGAGAAGGAGAAGGAGAAGGAGAAGGAGGAGGAGGAGGAGGAGGAGGAGAAAAAGGAGGAGAAGAAGGAGAAGAAGGAGAAGAAGAAAGAGAGATCACAGAAACTAAATTTAAAAAAAAAAAAAGTATTAAAATCTACTCAGAGGCTGAGGTGGCACCAGTAACAGAGAATCAGCATTGAAGGCCCCACTATCTCATAGTGTTGTTCTGAACAAAGTGTCCAGCACACAGATAGACAAGTCTGTTATAGATTGGGTGAGCAATTGGCTGATGGGTCGGGCTCAAAGAGTTGTAGTAAACAGGATTACACCAGGCTGGCAGCCAGTCACCAGTGGGGTCCCCCAGGGCTCAATTTTAAGGCCCGTGCTCTTCACTGTGTTTATAAATTATCTGGATGCAGGAGTCAAATGTACATTAAGTAAATTTGCCACTGATACTAAATTAGGAGGAGCTGTGGACTCCCTTGGGGGTAGAGGCTTTACAGAGAGATCTGGATAGACTGGAGAGCTTGGGCAATCACCCATTTGTGGTATGAAATTTAACAAGAGCAAGTGCCAGATTTTTCACCTCGGAGAGTGTAATCCTGGTTTTACGTACAAATTGGGAGATGAGAGGCTGGAGGACAGCCCCACAGAAAGAGATCTGGGGGTTTGGGGTGATGGCAAGTTGAATATGAGTCAACAATGTGCCCTGACAGACAAACAAAAGGGCCAACTGTGCCCTGGGGTGCATCCAGCACAGGACAGCTAGCCAGTCAAGGGAGGTGGTTGTCCCACTCTGCACTGCGCTAGTGAGACCCCACCTTGAGTACTGTGCGCAGACTTGGGCGCCTCAATATAAGACAGACATCAGAATATTGGAGTATGTCCAGAGGAGGGTGATCAAGATAGTGAAACGCCTTGAGGGCAAGACTTATGAGGAGCTGCTGAGGTCACTTGGCTTGTTCAGCTGTTCAGAAGGTGATGGCCCAGGGTCCCATCAGGGTCGCCAAACTGTTAAGGGAGAAGCTGCTGCCTGAGCATCCACACACCATTCAAGGAGTTGCACACACTCCACCCACGAATTTAACTGCTAGGACTGGAGTCCCTTCGCAGCAGACTACTCCAGTGAGCCAATGGGTGCCCCTTTCGACCTGTCACACACACACACACTCAGGCTTGGGCACTTCCTCTTCCCTCAGGCTTGGCCCTAGGTTTCTTGAAGCAGCTTCTCCAACACAACGTATGCCAGATGGACTCATTGAGTGGTACAGCAGTGAAGAACAGCTCGAGCTGGGTGCCTCTGGAGAGGGACCCCAAACAAAGAAATCACTGGGGCATTATACCCTTACAATCTAAGTTCTCCGCCCCTCATGTGATGGTTTTTTTCTGGGGTCTTCTTGTTCTTCATTGGATCCTTTCTTTGTCTCCAGATGGACTGGGGCCATTCCTTTTCTTATCTCCAGGATGCAGCTTCTGCTGGTGGGTGCGGCTACCTTACATTCCTGGTTTACTTTGGTTTCCATTTACAGGCTTTCCTTCATGCAACTAAGCTCAGCATAAGTTCAGTGGTATCTCTAGGTGGAAGTTCACAGCTTGTGGCCTGAGGCTTTGTCAAGTCTTTCTACTAATGGCATACAATGGCTTCAGTTTGAGCTAAGGAGCAAGTGCTATAACACAGTTTGGAGAAGAGAAGGCTGAGGGGTGACCCCATTGCAGTCTACAACTTCCTTAAGAGGCCAGTGGAGGAGGAGGTGCTGATCCTCCCTCTCCGGTGACCAGAGATAGGACACAAGGAAATGAAATGAAGCTGTGTCAGGGGAGGTTCAGATTGGACACTAAGAAAAGGTTCTTCACTGAGAGGGTGGTTGTCACTGGAACAGAGTCCCCAGGGAAGTGGTCACGGCACCAAGCCAGTCAGAATTCAAGGAGCATCTTAGTCATATGGTTTAGTTTTAGACAGGCCTGCAAGGAGCAGGGATTTGGACTTAATGATCCTTATGAGTCCCTTCCAACTTGAGATATTCTATGATTCAGTGATTCAGTGGTCTGAAAATCAGTTGCTACAGAGCTGAATATCCTTCCCCAGGCCACCTCAACATGCCAAACAAGTTTCATGAGCCCAACAGATGTAATGAAAATGAGGAAATCAAATTTATTTCTTTATGAAGACAAGCTCAATATCATGTTATATTTCTAATTGCCCTTGCACACATACACACACACTCACATGCACTTCAAAACTTCCATTACAGCAGAGAGAACAGAAGTGTGTTGCAGCAGGTGGGTTTGGGGTGCTTTTCACGTATTGGTTTTCTTGTTGCCCAAGGCTTTATGGTTTCTTTGCCACTCAATGCTTAATGTTTTTGGGATCCTTGACCTTTGTCTTCTCCAGATTCCAGGCTACCAGAGCATGCCTCCCAACCTAGTGCTGCTTGTGTAGCATTACTGCCCCCTTCCTTCACTGTCAGGCATGGTCTCTCTTTCATTGCAAGCTGACTATACTATGCAAACAGGAGCTGTGTATGAAGAGGTGTGACCAGCAGGATGATGCGAACAGGAGCTGGGTGTAATGAGACTTTGTGTGTGCCATGCCTGAACTACGGACAAGAGGGCACTCTGAAAATGTAAGGGAGTCAAGGATAAAGTGACGTCATTCTATTTAGAAAGTGTATAACATAAATGAAACATGACCACCATGAATTAAGTGTTGGAAGGTAGTGTCAGGATGCAAGCCTACTCTCCTTGAAGGCTGGTACAATCCAGCAATAACAGTTACATTGCATTGGGCCAGAATTGTCTAGGTAACGGAGTTGGAAACATCAGGTTTAGAAGCAGGAGTAGCAGAATTAAGGCCAATGAGGAAGAAGTAATAGGGGGAGTGTTGTTTATTTTGTGAGGAATCTGGGCAGACACAAGAAGGTATGTGTACAGACGGTGAAAAGGTGGGCTCAGGGAGAGAGAAAATGGGTTGTCACTGGGACTGCGAGTGCTTATCGATGATAGTGTTCAAAAATGGAGGTACTATGCACTAAACACATCCTGGTTTCAATTTCCATGCTATCCTGGGGTCTCACACTCATTTCAATGTCCATGGCATGTTTTGGTCATGTGTTTCAGCTCATCTAGATGACCAGATTCCGTTACAATTGCTTTATGTTATATTGATTTTTAACAAGATTGAGTCTCCAGGTTAATTTACTATCATTTTCAGTCTACACAGAGTTCATTCTCTTCCAATAAAAAACATTCATCAGTAACAGCATTGTTCCCAGCATCCTCAAATACAAACAATGTTACTGACCCATTGCACTGACTTTCCATATTTCTCAGAGTAGCGAAAGCAGATGCACTCATTATATCCATGATCATCACCAATAGGTACAAAATCTATTTTCACTGAAAGAAACAGAGTTTCTCTTGTGATGGAGACGCTGTCAAACTGGATCAAATTCTTCTTATTACCTAGATCCATGTCATGGACCTGAGGGTACCAGCAGCCCAGAGTGTCCCTGACCAGGTGCTCCCTCTATCCTGCCCATGGCTAAGGATCCCATTTCAGAGCCCTCCCAGGGCTGTCAGCTCCTGCCCCAGTGACACCGCAGCAGTGCCAGTCTCCAGCTCCCCACAGTTGTGCCCTGGCCAGTCACGGGCCCCACTGAGCTGCACCAACCCACAGGTCAACATCCTGGCCTGGCCTTGCCCCAGTTCCATCCCTGTTCCCAGGGCCAAGCCATCCTGGGGCTGTGTCTGACACTGGGTCCCCTGACTGGGCCTGACCCTGACCCCCATCCACAGGCTGATGTCCCAGCGGTGCCTGATGCCAGCGGCCAGCACTGTCCCCAGGTGCCCTGCTCCCCAGATGGGGTGGTGGGACAGACCTGGCTGCCAGCCCTCCCTTGCTGCCCTTGGGAAAGGCAGACAGTCAGAGCAGGCATCCGGTTGAGGCTTAGCTCAGGGATGTCCCTGCCTCCATTTATATACTTTAGGTTTTTTTGATAGCAGATTATATATTACTGCACTTGCATGGTTGCACATCAAACAATTCAGTGTTGCAGTAATAAGAAGCTGGGGTCACTGTGAACCGATGATTATCAGCAGGGGCAGGATGTTTTCTTTGTGAACTGGGACTAGATCATGTACACCAAGCCATGTCCTTGACTCCTCGCCAATCTTTCTATACCTCCCCTTGCAATGAATAACGTAGCTATCTAAGGGATAAGAAACAGCAGAATGTTCTCAGTAGTCCATATGTTTGAACTGTGATGCATGTAACTCATTTTTCATTATGGTATTTCAGATATGACAGAGGACCCATCCTATTTAAAGTCACAGGTGGGCCTTCACCTTTATCCTGCAAATTGTGTTCTGTCAACTTCAAATACAAAACAGTGTCCCCAACCTCTGCATATATACATATTCAAAGAGGCACCTTCACTTCTGTAATTTCTACTCTTTCCATCTTCTACTTTATATTCCCTTGTATCTGTGCCCCTTCCTGATGCATCCCAGTTATCCACATTAAAACGTGTCACTCTGAAGGAGTTTCTAGTGAATGGCATAATGAACAGCATCTTCATTCCAAAAAAAGGGTTTGGAAGAACTAAATCCCAGATGCCAATCAACTGGATGTTATTAAAACTGTCAAGAGAAGGGATAACTGGTAATTTCAGTCCTTCCTGCTATTATTCACTACCTTCAGTAATGCCCCTGTAATGGTTTGGTTTTCATGCACCAGTTGTGCATGACTGAAGATCATTCAGCACTTGCAACCTTTGCATCATCCTCAGATCTTGGAGGCTAGTCGTGGTCACTAAACGCTTGAAGCAAAGTCCTCCAGCTGAGTCGGTGACTTGTGGAGTCACACATGTGGGGGTATGTTTCCAGTTATTGTGTGATATACTGTGTGTTTATTTATTCCTCTGTCTTTTCCCCTGCCCATTTTCTTGATCTTCATGTTTCTGTTGGGCACTGATATTTCCTGTTACTGATTGTATCACATGCCTCAGGCTGGCAATTTCTCTAATAGCCATATCCACCTTTCTTTCATTCAGCTTGCTAATCCTATTATGTTTGATCCACAAATGGTTCCTGGACTGACTCATCCACTTAGTAGTCTCTTGATTGAGACTACTATCCTGATTTGAAATAATCTTCCCATCTCCTGACTTCTACCACCTTTTGGCTCAAGCAAGTATCCAGAATCATATTCCCTGCACACAATAACCTGAATCTCAAACCACCTAGCCTTTTATCACCTCATGACCTCTAAAATCGCTTGCAGACCTGCATGCTGGGATTACCTGCCCAGAAGTTTGTCCCTATGGATGTTTAGGGCTGCACATCCAATGCACCATCTTCCTTCTAACTTTGAACTTCCAACAGTGAACCAAATTTTGTTAGTGCTGAAATTACGTATTCATGCTTCAAAGTCTGTACGTTGATTTTGTAGCCCTGTAGCCCAGGGAAAGTGGTCTTGCAGTTGCTGGTCCAGAGGCTGTGATTTAGATTTCTACTGCCTCAAGGTTGGGACTTGTCAACTGTTGCTTTGTCTGGGTTTGTGTCGGCCTGCCTGGGGCTTCCCCCTTGATTGTTTAGCTGTAACAGCCATTGTCTAACAATCAGATTACCTATAGTATTACCTAACTTGTTTTAACTTTAGTTAAATGCTTTGTGCATTTGTGTGCTATACTGTTATAGTAGTTTTGATGTATTTCTCTAGCTATAGTGAAAACAGGTCATTATTCTGTGTAAAGGGAGCTGTCTGTGACCTAGAAGTGTAGGAGTACATGTGCAAGATGATAGCAGAGGCCTTGAAAGTACAGGCACCAGATAGCAGAGGCCCCAGGGTTATAAACAAATCACCAGTGGTCAATTACTGGTCACTAAAGGAATGCAGCCTTGGGAGATGGATAAAAACAGTTTTAAGCATAGCAAAGAGAACAAAGAGCAAGTATCCAATGTAATATAAACCAAACCACAGATAGTGAATTTTGTTATGACAAGGAATTGTGAAGCAATAAAGAGGAAGCTGTCCTGCATGTTACAAAATACATAAAAATAAATCCAACCACAGACCCTAGGGTGAGGAAGAAGTCCCCACCATAAACACCAAATTCCTCCCAGTGAAGAACAAGGGACACCAACAGATCACCATAACTCCCCTTTTCAATTAAGGGTTGTCACTGTCAATCTTTGGGGCCAGAGGGGCAGTGGAAGGGCAAGTCTAACACCAGAGAACAGGGGTAAGTACTAGGAAGTTTCTGTACAACTGTTTTAACTGCTAATTAGTGTGGCTTTTTCTGTAATAGCTATATTAATTGGACTATTGAAGTGGGTACCATTGCCACTAGACTGATAACAATGCTTTGCTGTTAAGACTTCAGTTATGCCAACAATAAATTTTTCATGCTAATAAAGTGTATTTCTTTACTCCACAAAACTGGTACATGTTGCAGCCCAATATTGAAGAAAATTAAAAAGCTGTGACTTAAATATTGCATAAGGGACATGTAACTTGACCATGCATAGAATCTGTTGAGGATGCCTCTAACTGATATCAGAACTGGAATCATCTTTAGATGTGCACCAAAGACTGCAGCAACAACAACAAAAGCCACACACCATTAGCAGGATAATGGTTATAACTCAAATATAATAATAACTACAAAAAGTTCAGGCACCATTGCCTCAGAATCAGTCATGCAGAATCAATCACTGCCATTCTACAGTGTGTGGTAGATTAGGTTATGATTCGTGTTAAAAGAAATGGAGAAGAGCCGTTCTCATGCTGCTGTGCTGGAGAAAACTACAGCAGCTATAGCCCTGAAATCTCCCTTCCCAAGGACCCTTCTTGCAGTTTAGGAATGAAAGAAATGGGACAGTGATGGGACTGTGTGAAAGAATTCACCCTCAAGACAGAAAGGTATTTGACTTGATTGTAAAAATCAGAGGCGAAGCAAAGATAAGGGCACTTGAATTGAGCAGTCTCATTAACACTACTAACTGAATTGTAATCTGTGTTGCAGTCTTTTTTTTTTAAATGTCTGAAAGTATGTAACGATATAACTTCCAAGAAAGTTGTGACAACACAAAACAACCTCTCTCCATCAAACGCAGTTGAAATGCAGAGTAGGAAAGAAAGGGCATGATGATGTTCCTGTGCTGAGCTAGTGCCTTCCTTGTGCAGTGCAGTACCTCCTCAGGCACTATGGCATTTCT
>NW_010146119.1:0-6506 GCF_000699245.1 Pterocles gutturalis
GTGCTGGAGCACATCAAGGTCATTTGACTCGCAGACATATGAGGTTCCCAGACCACGGAGCTGGAGCTGGAGCTGCAATGGGAAAAACACCCTCGGGACAGATCCGCAAGGGATCAATTCAACTTCTTTGAAATCAAGAGAAAATTTCCCTTGGTTTGTATCAACTGTAGCTCTGATCCTGTAGGCCGTAAATAACTTTCACCACAACCACGTAACAGTGCAAACACCACTACACCTTGCTACACCCCCCAATCTTTCCGTAGTCTCTTCTGTCTCATATGCTGTAAATAACTTTCACCACAGCCACGTACAGTGCAAACACCGCTACACCTTGCTACACCCCCCAGTCTTTCCGTAGTCTCTTCTGTCTCATATGGATCACCCAGCTCACCTCAATGAATGAGTCTTTAGCTACACTCAAAAAAAAGGAATGTATTTTTAGGGGTACAGACAAAATGTAATACCTGGCTTCTATGATACCTATCAAAAGCAAAATGACAAACGAGAATCTTCCCAGGGCCATTTGAGACCATTAGTATTTGCTTACCAGAAGGTCTTCCAAAAACTGCAAGGGGAAGAATAGTTACAAGTGAAAAAGGATATAGAGTTAAATATGCTGCTAGTATATGCACAACAGGGCTGAAATGAAACAAACCTTCCACCATAAAATCCTCCACTTCAACCCCCACATTTTAAAATTTATTGATTTTTTAAAATGTGAAGTCAGAGAAACCATTACTATGTCATGCCTGATTAGCAGCAGGTACTGACACAGACAGGGTGACAGTGACACCACCAACAAAACAGAGGTAGAAATGGTTTGGGGCTGTTTCTTAGCCATCAGCACCTAGATGGAATTTTATAATTTTAGTAAAGGAAAAAAATAAATATATATATGATGCCCAGTGATGAATTATCAAAGATGAAGCATTTGAGCAAGCTTCATTAAAACGTCCACTGTAGTTTGACATGAACACCACCCCAGGACTCAGCACATCAGAAAGGCGTAATCACGAGGAACAGGCTGCTGCTGACAGAGTCCTGCCCAGCCCAGGGTCCCTGTACTGCTGAGCGGTGGGACCAGGCTCAGGATGGAGCTGGGCAGAGATGTGACAGACACTGCCAGGTCCCAAACCCCACAGCACTATTTCTCGTTTCCTCTTTGTATTCCATTTGCTGAGCTCTTCTTTCTGCACACACTTAATCCACTAAGCATCCCGTGAATACATGCTTAGAGTCTAATGACTTTTCTTGATCTTGTCTCTTTCATTACTGAAGCTGGAAGTTAATGAACAGAAACCTCTGCCACCACAACAGCCTCCTGCGCTTTAAGGAGCACATCCCAGCACACAAACCGCCAGCAGCCTGTTCAGAAATCTGAGAAACAGACTTGTGTAACACACTTTGGTGCCTTACCTCTGCAGCTGTGCTTTCCTGGCAGGTAGGGAAGAAGGCAACAATAATGCAATAGGACTGCTCCCCCCACAGATAAGGAAAACCAGGCAGCACCAGCCTGGGGAGCAGCTGTAATTTCTCAAGGACCAAAAAGTGCTCAGTAGCAGCTGAAAAAAGGCTAACTTCTTGATACCAAACCTGCTGATGAATTTTACTCAGCTTTCCCTCTTTGTACCTTAGCATTTAGGTCTTGGCAAAGTAAAACGCAAGCTCATAAAACAGATTTTATTTCAATTTTAATATTTTTATAAAAGGTATGTTAAACAAAGAATTTGGGAGTCATTCCAGATTTTTCAGAGCATCTTATAATGCAGGCTGTATGGAAAGATAAACATCCTGTAAGGTTTTGTTTGACAGCCCACTGGATACACACAAGATGGTCTTAATCACTCCTCCCTCTGTGAAGCACATTTGTCAGTGTTTCAGTTAGACAAATAGCACTAGTACTTAATATCACTTTTCAAAGCACTTTAAAACACTAGTGAATTAGGTCGGTAGGTATCTAGCAGGTAAGTATTACCCTGGTTTATGGATTGGGAAACAGCTAAAAAGGGTTGGGAATGAGCCTCGCCTCTTGGGTGTGTGCATCCCAATCAACATGGTCAGATCACAAAAGGCAGGAAGTTTGGGTGTTTTTAGACTGTGAGAGGAAACACTGATAAAAGTGGTAAAAGCACACTATAAATTAAACAAGCTCACAAAATTCCCAGACCCTGATTTTAGTTCAGTCTGAAAATATAACTTTAAAATGGGCATGAATGCAGGAAAGGTATAAAATTGTACCTGAGATTCTCTTCATCAAACATCTCCTCCAGGGGTTCGACCATACTGCATGCCCGAGTTTGCATCTGGTGGTTTTGCTTGAAGGAAAACTATCATTTCAGTGCGAATTTGAAGCATGTGCAAACATAGAAAAGGTGGCAAATAATTCATAATTGATTATTTAAAAAAAAAAATCTATTTAACTTTTACTAAAGTGCGAGATGAGTAACTGAAACACCTCCTTCCTCTTCTCTTCTGCATTAGAGTCCTCATTTCTTCAGCAGGTCCAAGAATTCAATGAAGTAACTGAAACTGGGCCCATACCCACATGAGGAAATGGCTGTTTCACACCCCCACAGACAGCCTAAGGCTATTTGCTGCAGGGTCATTCTTCAATTCTGTTGTTTGAGGACAGACCAACAGGATTTTCTGGCTAAAGATTTTCCTTGTATCAATGCAGATTTGTGTAAAAGTTGCAGCTTGACAAGGGTTAATGTAAACCATCTGGACAACCTTTACTGATTGGTACATTCTATTTTAAGAAATTAAATTACTTGTACAGAAACTAGAAAGATGGTCAGAAGCATATCCGCACAGAAGCCTAACAAGCAACGCAGTAAGGTTCCACGGCAGGTTCTTCCTGCACGGCATCTCCCACAGCTTACAAAAGTCCTCCACCTCCCCTGGTCCTCCCTCCACCATCACGCTCTGTATGACACCAACAAATTCTGCAGGCTATGTATCTCCAGTCATTTAAAAAGCCACTTGGAAAGATGACAACACTTCTTAGGGAACACACAACGCAGAACCAGGAAAAACTGACAAATACCATGGAATAACATTCCTCTGAACCACCTGCCCATCATTTTAGGAAGTGTCAAGCCCGGGTGATTTAATTGACCCTTTGCATCAAGTGCAGCAGAAATATTTCCACAACCAATAACTGCACAAGGAGTTGCTAGCACCATTTCATCTTCTCCAACTGCCTTTTTTTTTTTTTCCTTACACCAAACGAGGTGGGAGTGATCAATACACAGCAGTCACAGTACTGCAAGGAGCTCGCTCGTTTTTAAGGAGTAGCGGCAGAAAGAGCTGTAAAGCAGAAAGCGCTGTAAAGCAGAAAGCAGTATCAGCCTCCTACCAGCTACATCCACAGCGGAAAGGGAGTGAGTGTCTCCCTTTTCCATTTAGCAAGCTCAAGCTGATTATAAAGCCTGATTCTTGATCCCATCTCCAGTCTTTAAAACCATGTACTTGTTTACAGCACTGATGAAAGCAAAGAGGACTCAAAGGCATTTGGCTTCAGCGAAGGAAAGCCAGTGCTGATCTGGGGGCTGGGCGTCAGCAGGGGGAACAACGCTGCTCCGCTCGCTGCCCGTGTCGCCTGCCAGCTCCACTTCCAACCGCTTGGGATTTAAACACTCAGGAGTAAGAATACAGGTAAAAATTCTTTGGTGTTTTTGAAGATCAAATCCGCAGTTTGTAGTCACCCTTCATTTTTAAACTAAGGCTTTGACACTTCATCTAGCAGCAATCTCCCCACCAGTACTCATTCAGCCTGCAAGTACTGGAAGCTGTTCAAGTGAGTGAATTCCAGGCACTAACTCAGACTAACCTCTCTTTTATTCACAACATGCTATTAATTTCTCCTTCAGAAGCAGCAGATACAGGTTAAATTGACTGCTGCGTCCCTTCTCCTCAGTGCTTTTCCAACCTGGTAATGAGCACGCTTGCTCCTGCTGGCACTGCCCAGAAGGAATAGCTGCTAACACACGGAAACCTCATTCACTCATGCTGCTGTTCCACGCAGTGAGCAGAGTGGGATCATTCACATCATTTCTGATTTTGCTTGCACATAGCGTTCAGTAAGAAAGGAACACAAACCCATTCCTCCAGCGGCACAGCGCAAGCCCGTGGGCTCTGCCTGACAGCAAGAGCCATGGATCAGGCTCCAGAAACATTCAAGAGGTTTCACACATTGCACTGCCTGGTCCTATGTCTGAATCAATGCCAGGAGCCGGACAGATTTTTAACTGTTGAAATTTTTCACACCAAAAAAAAAGCTGTAAGTTTTTGCAAGATCTTAGAGCTATAAGGAAAAAGTGTGGTAAAATTTCAAACCAAGTCATGATCCAGTCTCAAAAGATCACCTTGGGATAAAAATAAGTAAAATAATTTACCAAATCCTCAGGGTTTGGTTATTTAACGTTAACTAACTTTATAACTATTTGATGAATTTACAGATGTCTACCTAAATTTAGTATTCCCCTTCCTACCTCCAAAATAACTCTTGAGAAATACTGCTTACATATTTATGGTTCACAGGAAGTTTCTAACTGCGTCTTGGCTGAATAATAGAAGTGGCACGTGACGCACACCTGGCTTTTGACCAAAGAACAGGCAGAACACAAGAAATGTCTTATAGAAAAATGTTAAAAAAAAGAATCTCTTATGTAGCATAGTATTTTGTTAGAAAAAACTGTATCCAGCAACAGTGTAATATAGAAACTCCATCCTGGATCTTTCAAAGCTCTTTCAAAGCAAGAAGTGTTGAGCAATGTACTAGCTGAAATTGAACTGTATCACAAGATAGGCTCTCTTCATTCCTTCTCTTCACATCTTTGTCTCTGCCTGTGTTGGAAAGAGGGAATAAAAACTTCCTCCAAGGATTGCAAGGAATATTTCTCATCTGTTCAAGTTGTTCCTAACATTTTTGTAAAATTCTTTGAAGACAGCTTTGCAGAAAATACTGATTTTAACCCCCCAAAATAATGTTTTGTCTTAAGTATGAAAAATCTAAATCTAAAACCACTTAGTAAAGACGTAAATTTAGTGAACATTTGAAGATATTACCACAGAAGGCTGCTCTTTCAGAAAAATACTCCTTAATAAAGTATACTAATAATTGGATGACTGTGGTGGGTGAACCTTGGCTGGATGCCAGGCGCCCACCAGGCCCCTCTATCACTCCCCCTTCAGCAAAATAAAGGGGGAGAATGGGTGGGTCAAGATAAAAGCAGTTTAATTAAAGGAAAGGCCAAGGCCAGGCACAGAAACGAAAGGGAAACAAAGATGTTATTCTCTACTTCCCCTCAGTAACTGATGCCCAGCCACTCCCCAGGAAAGCAGAGTGGTATGTGTAGCGGCTGGTGCTGGAGACAAAACCACTAAAGAAAAACCCCCCTTGGCTTTTATGGCTGAGCTGAGGTCACATGGTATGGAACAGCCAATCCGGGTCAGCTGTCCTGGCTCCACCCCTCCCAGGATGTGTTATAAACACCCTGCTGGCTGCCAGGGGAACAACTCAGCACTGGGAAGGTGCTGTGGGGATACTGACTGCATCTCAGACAGACCCAATACAATGACATACAGCTATAGCCATGGATTTTACTTATTTATTCATTTTTAAAATATGGAACTTTTTCTTTAAACACTGAACCAGTTGTAAGCACAGGATTTTGAATGTTCTAAACCAGAGAATTTGGCAAGTGCCACCAACAGGATTCCCTACATTCCCAGTTCAACCAGTTTGAGAGCGGGGCTTGGGACAAAATCCCAAAGGCTTGATGAGCACAGGGAAGGCCAGAGCAGACTGCCCACCGGCTGAGCACCCGCAGCACTGCCATGCCCTTGGTTTGAGGGCCAGCTCGGCCACACTGGGCCAAGATTTTCAAACTCGGGAAGGCTTAACATTCCTAACAGGTTTTAGTAAGAAAGCAGCTGTCCTTCCTCCACCAGGAGGGACATTCCAATTTTGCAACAGGACCGGAAACAGAAAGCCAAGCTGCAAGGAGGACAGCGCGGGTAAAGGCTGGCAGCTTTTATTAGAAAGCAGCGGCACTGAAGAGGCTCTCGGAAAAAGGCCTTTTAAGCAGGAAGGGGAAGAACACAGGCTTTGAAGATGTTCACATAGTTCTCTGCCAGCAAAGCAAAGGCAATTAAAACTTCAATGCGTTCCCAGTCGCTGATCGTTTATTCGCAAGCAGAAAGTGCTAATGAGACACTCCCCAGAAACAGCAGCCTGGGAAAGGGGCAAGGCCTTTTGTTTTTAATCCAGCCAAAATGAGAAAGAGGTGCATCTCCCTCTTACAGAGAAATGGAGAGAGGAAGTATGAAGTCTCTTTGAAGTGGGGAGGCAGCTGGTTTTGAGGTTCAACCATGCAGTCCCACGGCCCTCACCCCAGTGGCCACATCTGGCCTCATCGGATCTTGACACAGGACAGCAAGTGGCTGCAACAGCCCTGGAAGCACCAGCTACATAGCAGCCTGCCAGGGCCATGGTATTTCTA
>NW_010146119.1:6526-32778 GCF_000699245.1 Pterocles gutturalis
ACTACCGACTGAATTTCCTTTTCATCCTCCAGCAGCACTACTTCTTTCATTCCCTTTTCACACAGCGACGCTCCCCCGACAGGGAGCACGATGCTTGGTTGGCTTCCTCCTCAGCACATCCCCTCGGCCTGGAAGGGGCAGGCTAGTAGCGAGGAAGCATTAATTTGAACTAAGATTGCTGTTATTCATTCTGTTTCCCATGAGTGGTTCGTTTATATCCCAGAGTTGCAGATTTTTTGTTCCAGAAACTTCATTACTGTTTTTCACAGCAGCCTTTCACAAACAGATAGACATAAGCAGGGCTCATTGTCCCTGAGCATAAGCCCTTATCATCGTTTACAAAATCGTCTCAAGTTGATACAAGGAGTCAAGGCTCACCACTGGTTTCACACCACCATGTGCATACTAGGAACACACAATTTACTCAGAATGGCAGCTCTACTCCTGCTTCACACTCAGGCTCACTGAGAGAAGTTCTGAGGCTCTGCCTTCATCTGGACCATGACTCATGTTAGCCGTTAATGCCACTTAGATGGGGCGAAAACATATCCAGGTGAGCCCTCTGGCTTCCAACAGTATCAAAACACCTGAGCAATCTCGCTCAGCTGGCAGTGATCTCAAAATCAGATGTGGGGAGACAAGCAGAACACTGCTGCAATAAAACAGCACAGTTGGGTCAGCAGAGGTGGTTGTATCCTGCTCCTAGGGGCTCAGGAACTTTTTCAGTGAGAGCTGGAGAACTATCTAATGCAGCAATGTAATTCAAGCCTAACACATACATACTTAGATCTACATGGCAATGTGCATGCGAGCTCACAGAATCCATCCCTACCTAACAGGGTGGCAAAATTACAAATTAACATCATCTAATTTAATATCCTCACTCCAGGGTACAGTGGCTGAATGAAACCGTCCCCTTTCGCAAGGGAAAACATTCTGGATTCTTACAGAACCAGTTCTCCATGGGAGGCTTAACCTTCACAGCACTACAGAACACTGAATTGAGAGGGAGGAATGTTTTTTAGTGTAGCGATAGACTATTTACAAAAACAGGTTCATCGTGATCAGGTGGCTGTAGAGAAAAAATAGGGAGATATGACAGAGTTAAGAAAAAAAAATGTATTTTCCCCAACACCACCTAGAACACTTCCCACGAGCAAAACTTGAACTTCTCCTTTTCTTATATTTTAAGTGTGTGTGAATACGCAACAAAAAACATGCTTGGGAAAAGTTTGCTGATTTTTAATTTTATATATATAAAATTATTTTTTAATCTGTATGTCACAACAGCAAGAAATTTTTAAGGATTAAGGTTTTTTCCTTTGCTTTGCATTCAGGGAGGGATGAGGGAGAGGGGGAGTCCTCCCAGCAGCATTTCAGTTGACTGCAAAACTAATTCCCATTATAAGAAGCAGGCAGATAAGCACACATGTTGCCGGACAAGAGCTAGACATGCTTACAGTTACCGTGTAGAAAAATACGTACAGCAACAAAGCATCTCCAAGATATTTACAATCAGACAACAACTGAGTCAAAAATGCTTCTCCTATCCTGCAGGAGTTTGAGATCTAGATGTTTTTCTTCATCCTTAAGTCACCCTACCCAACACTAAGGTTTTTTGTAGAGTGTGATCTAAGAAGTAGTCAGAGTTTAGATTGCTAGGGTTTTTGTCTGCCCTGTTTATCAGCTTCAAAACTCATATTTCAGCATATTAAATTTGGGCAATAAAGCACAGAGGACTAAAGCTAGTAATACAAAAGGACTACATAGCTCCAAACCCCCCTGTAATCTTAAAACAACACCCTCCCAGTGCCAGAACTACTCAAATACTACCGAGCTCCTATTCTGTGAAGTTGGAAGATTTACCACCGTGGGATTTATAATGCTTAGCTCCTCAACATCAAGGCCATTTATTCACCATAACAAGAAATCTAGGAGCCACTTAGCACCTGATGGTAGCAGCACAGAACAATTTAAGAGAATTAAAGACAATTTCTATATTTAACTGAAGAACTGTCTAGGCAGTTGAGAAGGCACAATTGCAAAAGATCAAAAGTGAATTTTATGTCTCATCTTCGGTGAAGAACAACATGGCATTTTCAGAGACTAGGAATAGTTATGTTTAATGTAGGAGACAAAAATATGCTTTTTTCATAATTTCTACATTCAGTCCCAAGTGTTCCCTGTTTTATGTAGTTATAGGAACGTTATTTTTATGCATTAACATTCAGCTAGCCAGAAATAAAAATCTACCTTTGCACAGGAGAACCAACAAAAGTCATGTCTTACTGAACCCTCCATGTGGCTTCACCCTGTCCGCATGCAGATACCACCTGAGGAATAAAACCTCAGCTCTGTTCTAATCTAGTGCATGGTTGCTTTTACAAACAACTTATTTCGGTGACATCTCTTACATTCTCAGCTGTACAACAGCAGCTTCCAGGGTTGTTCTTTACCTTGCCACAACTTTAAAGGCAACGCAATGCTCCGCGCCACGCTATTCCACATGGCTCAGTTCTGCACCTTCCCTGTGGCTGGATGTGACGCAGGAGAACAATTGGGTTGCAAAGGCTCTCTTCTTAGAGCTCTGGAGCATATTAGAGCTGCACCTCAGGAAGTGACAAGACTTGCTGGAGAATATGTTCTCTAAAGAATTACTTGGAAATTAGAAGAGTTTCAATGTAATACTGTTCAAATCTACATTATAATCAAGGTTACGCCTCATTATAATGCCGTAAGAATGTGGTGAGGTCCACGTTCTGCTCCACACACAGCAGATGATACAACACCTAATACACTTTACAACCGCTTAGCCCCAGGGTAACACAAACAGCCTGAAGCCCTAACAGCCTGTTTGAAACAGCTTTTCCGGGGTCTACCACAGAAATTGTACATGGAAACATCAGTATACAGGGGTCCAGTTAAGAAAAAAAAATGCACTGGTACCACCATTCAGCACCACTATGCTAATTTCCAGTGTGGAATTTTTTTCTTCCTGCCTTAAATACACAGAACTGTTTTCCTCCTAACATGTCTAACTGTAAGAACTAGTGCTGCAGCAGCTTAACACATAAATACAGACTCTTCTCCTTAAATATGTACTTAGGTTGTTTTCTAGACAATTGAATTTTTCAAACTAAAGGACCAGCTGAAGAGAGCAAATATTTGAATGGTATTCAGTATGAAACATGATGACTAACAGAACAAAATGGTGTAATTTCAAGAGCTGTGCTTGATAATCATCATTTTGAGCAGAGCAGGGAACAGGGCTACAAGCAGCGGGGGTACAAACACAACAGTTGCTGCAATCAGCTTCGGTTTCTTTATAGAGATTCTGTAGCTTCATACAGCTGACAAATTTTTAAATTGTCCTGCCTATCTGAAAACATATTTTATTACAACTTCTACTGCTGGATCTCTAGCGATGTATGCAACACCGCTATTCACCTCCTAGTGCCTGCGTCTCTTTCCTGCTGGTTAGCTGGGTTTAGGGTAGTCCAGATCTGAGATGAACCATGTCAATGGTTACTCCCACTCCTAGACCTCAGTACAGTCTCAGAAAACTGCCTCCCCCCTGCTCCTTCTTCTCAGAGATATACCCTCCCCTGCAAGAAAATTCCATCCCGATTCTGCAGCTGCAGATCAGCAGTCACCACCCCGAGGGCTTTCAGCTGGGGAACACTTCCTTCAGTGTTACCATAACAGCCAGCGAGCATCCTCGATGGACAAACCCCACGGAAACTGAAAATGTGTGATAAGAGCTATTATGAGAGATCTAGCTTCCCCAGAAACAGGCGAGACAGCCCTGTGCAAAGGGAGAATGGCTGCCAGCCCAGTTTGCTGCAAGCGACAGAGCAGCATGTGAAGAGAGGTCGCAGCTTGCCCTCTTATCCACTGCAGCATCGCAGGGCACGGGGAGAGCCTCACTCACACCCATGAGATGTGCCTGCCTTAGATACACCCCACACAAGGCTGCTGGATTGGTACAGTGAGACCCCAAGGACCTCCCCAAAGCTCAGGCTTTCCTCACTTCCATTGAGGTATTGCTGCAGGAGTGCTGCTGCCTGTACAACTGCTGGTCATTAAGAAACACAAATAGAGAACTGTAGAGCTGAAGGATAATTTCTACTTCTGCAGAGGTCTTTACTAGGATCCTAGCAGAAAGCACTCTCACCACAGCCATGGTAACTGGTTGCCCAGCCCTTGGTCTCGTGAACATCTCAGCTCAGTGCTGCACTTCACGCATATCAGACTTCTACGGGCTGAGGAGAGCATGCGGAGTCTAACCAAGGCAAGAGTGATTTGTGCCTAGCTAAAAACCACAGTAACAATCTTCAAAACATTCCTTCTGTCTTCGATCATACCAAGGCACTCAGCAGACTGCTCATGCATCATTTGAAAGCCTCATCTAGCTCCCACCAAGCCAATGAAACATCTACAAACCTTACCGTCAACTGGACCGTGCCACCAGGACTGAAGTGACACCTCCCAGCTCTTACGTCACTGCTTTCTTTGGACAAGATGAACGTTGCAAAGTAAGCTGAGCTACTTGGTTTTCCTCCATTTTTGCTCTTCCCTCAAATAAAATATGAAGTTAAAGCAAAAGTAGGAAAACAAAAGTAAACCCAAGTATTCTATAGAGCAGACAGAAATCACTTTTAAAAGACTACAGCTTCATGTTCCAAGTCACTGTATGACATCGCATGACTTCTGGAGAGGAGCAGGAAGTTTGGTAGGGCTGGGTAGAGGTGCTCAATCATGGAATGGCTTGGAAGGGATCTTAAAGATCATCCAATTCCACCCCCTGCCATGGGCAGGGACACCTCCCACTAGCCCAGATTGCCCAACGCCTCATCCAGCCTGGCCTTGACCCCCTCCAGGGATGGGGCATCCACAGCTTCTCTGGGCAACCTGGGCCACTGCCTCACCACCCGCACAGGAAAACATTTCTTCCAATATCTCATCTAAATCTCCCCTCTTTCAGCTTCAAACCGTTACCCCTTCTCCCATCACTCCACTCCCTGATGAAGGGTGCCTCCCCGAGCGTCAATGCAGGGATACTGTTTGACACAGGACTGACAGCTTCTCCAGGGTATCTAGCAAAAAGGCAAAGATGAAAGATGCTTATGTCACCCAGATCACATCAAATACAGACTTAGCCATCAGGTTTTGGTTGCTTGTCTAACAAAAAAAAAAAAAAAAAAAAAAAAGTTCTGGAATGATATTCCAGACTAGGCAAGCCAGAAGCTTTTTTTGCCATGGTCACACACAGTATTAATTTCTAGGAGGAGTAGGATGGGAGCAGAGCCATTCCTTGGCACATATTTGAAGCACCTGCTCTATGGCAGTCAAGGCCATACACCCTTCTGTGAGATGCCAAGAGCCTGAACAGTTAGACACTAAACAACTGAAAACATTAGAAAATTGTGAGCAAGGCACAAACTGTCTTTATGAAGCTATAAAAAACCACACTGTCTTTTCTAGAGGATTTTGTCATGGTCAGAGGCTTATTCCAGTTGGACACTCGCACAGGCGACAGTCCCAGTCACTGGCAGCTCAGCACAGCGTTTCACATAAAAGATAAATTCTGATCTTGTGCATATCAGTGTGAAGCTTCCATATCTGAAAGTTCCCAGTATTGTGACTATTGGCTACTAATTACACAGTGGGGGGGATATGGTATAAATACAAAATTTTCCAAAACCCAGCAACTTGAAGCTTTCTAGTTCAGGCAGGCTAACAGTTTTTCTGCTTTGTCTTCCATGAATCTTCAAAAACCTTGGTGCGCTCTCCTCCCATTACAAAACGCACACTACAAAATCAAAAATAATTTTTAAACACTTGAGTCAGCAGTTAACTTTAAGATTGCTTCCCCTGTTGTTTTAAGCTAGTGCAGAACTTTGAAGTGGGTATTTTCTGCCCAGAGAGATGCTGCTCCACCCGCACACTCAGCACTGCCCTTGACTTTCAGATCTACAGCTTGAACTCGAACACTTGCCAGGATTCAGCCAGTTTTACAGACCAGGCTTCCTGCAGGGCTGACAGCTTTGATAGCATATTTTTAGAGGCTCGAAAAGGAGAAAAAACTTTGGCCACTTTTCCTTACCCTTGTTGTGGTGCCCCAGCCCTGCTCCGTGGCAGAGACTCTCCAGGTACCTGCTTCTGAGAACAACTGTCCTCTTGGGACTTGTGCACAAAGAGCCACCTCAGATCTGTCTGGGGAGTCATCTCAGTGTGAGCATATCAGCCCCAAGACCCCTGAAATATTTCAGTATGTTCTTGGATTGGAATTTCTCAGAAGTCCAAGGAAATCAAGCCCTGCCCTCCTTCAGCGGGTGCCTTGTGAGGCAGGAGGAGATGCTCAGCCTTGTTCCACTCTATCTTTCTATCCCACACCTCATTTGTGCAAGTTCTCAGCAGTGCTTTAGAAATTCCATCAATATATATAATGTAGGAATTCACACATTAATTTGGGTATTAAAGTGGAAGGCTAAACCCTTTTTGCCTCATGGCATTTGCAGGCCTTGACTGGAGGCACACCATGTCCTACGCTGTGCATCAATTAACCACACGCTTCTTTCCAAAATGAGCAGCAGGTCCTTCCCATCATCTCCCAGCGTTTGCAGAAAGTATTTTAGCCTCACAAATCCAGCTACAAGCATGGGGATCCCATCCCATTGATGACTATACAGTGTTTTACAGAGGGAGGCATTTCCAGTCGATCAGCGTTGGGAGGCTCTCTGACACTGCGCTGGAATACTGAACCGCACATCAGCCTCGTCCCTCTGCACGCGGAGGGATGCCTCAAGTGTGCAGATCACAGCTTCCTTCTTGTAGGAGACACCTTATCGCAGCCGGGACTGTTAGCTGCCTGATATTTTGGAACAGTTGAAGTCAGCTCTAGCCAGATGAGCTTCTCCATAGTGAAGAGAAACCCACACATATGCGCTCCTGCCGCCTCTGCGAGGACGCAGGGCAGTAACCTGCTGCCCCATTTGCGTGCAGCATGTCTACAGGAAAAGGAAACGTGAAGTACCTCATATCTTGCTGTAAATTCCTAACAAGTTTACTGCATGCTTTCTGAATAGTTCTGGAAAAGGTATTGCAGAGTAGCGCCGGTGCCAGAAATTCACACTCTCAAACAGGCTGTGCTCTATAAAGAGGTTCTTCTATCAGCCTCATAACTTATATGCATTTTTATGCATCACATCCCTTTCTCCTGCATTATTGAACACTGGGAGGAACTACTTTTAAGACCTGTGCTCAGCCAGGATTAGCCAAGACTTCCATTTCCTGCCATGCTCCTCTCTTGTTTGAAAGTCCCACCCGCTCCTGTGTAAGCACCGGGTGAGTTACGCTGACGACACCCCTTTCACTCCCCACCACCCTGCTCCTGGCTCCAGCACTGCAGCTCTGGGTTCTTACACCTTCACAATGTCTCTTCAGATGAGGAGAATCAATTCAGAAGTGGCCAGTGAGGCAACCAGGGACAGACCTGGACTGGCTTCCTGGCCGCCGAGCTATCTCCCCAGTAAATTCCAGGTCACCGCCCTGCAGTTACTGGCTGCTAACGACATACATTTCAGGTGCAGCATAAGGGACCGCTGTTCACATTCGGGGGCTTCATTTCAAGGCTGCAGGCATTGTGCATCTCTTCCTCATTTTAAGACTCTGCATGCACCTTTTTTTGGAAGATGATGTCAAGTCAAGATGTTTGTAAAGACTCTAAGTTGTTGCTTGGCTAATTCAAGCCATACCTAGCAAAGCAGCATTTATAAGCATTGATCCCTCAAACACACCCCCAGCTCAAGAATCACAGTGACCCAGAACCAAACACACACTTCATGGCTTGTCTCAGAGAAACCAAATCTTCCTAACGGAAGTCAGGGACAATCACACTCCACAACTGGCTCAGCAGGACTCTCAGGGCTATCATGCATAAAGGGCTGTCTGAGTGTCCCCTGGGTAGTTTGGTTTTGTCGTGTTTTTTCATAGAATCACAGGATGGTTTGGGTTGGAAAGGACCTTAAAGCCCACCCAGTCCCACCCCCTGCCATGGGCAGGGACACCTCCCACTAGCCCAGGTTGCCCAAAGCCTCATCCAGCCTGGCCTTGAACCCCTCCAGGGATGGGGCATCCACAGCTTCTCTGGGCAGCCTGGGCCACTGCCTCACCCCCCGCACAGGAAAAAACTTCCACCAAATATCTAACCTAAATCTCTTTCAGCTTAAAACCATTCCCTCTTGTCCTATCCCTCCACCCCTGATCGAGAGTCCCTCCCCATCTCTCCTACAGCGCTCTGTTCTGACACTTTTAGAATGCAATTTTCAAAGCAGAACCCCATTTTTACAAGCAGGAGCTTGCACACATGCTATGTTTAACTAGGTATTTCATCCAGGCAGGTATAAATACATGTATACCCCTCCTGAAGCCAGGTATGTAACAGGGCACCAATGAGCAGCATCAATCTTGCCAACTTAATAGAGAGATCTTTGGGATTTTGAGATGAGAAGAAATTATTCGCAAGCAAGCCCCTGTTAACTAAAACCATTGCTACACACTACACTGGAGAACTGCGACTGAACAGGCAGCGGAAGCAATACAGACGGAAATTACTCAGGGATACTTCAGCTCCTGGAGCCCGCTGCTTCCAGGAGCAGACAGCCCCGGCTCCAGTTCCCAGCTGTATACGTATTCACACAGGTTTTCCAAAACTGACCCTGGGAAGGTCTGCAAAAGCCCTTCCACAACAAAGATTTCTCAGCCAGTGAAAATCAGAACAGGTGAGCTCTCTTTGGTGAAAATTATTTACAAAACTTCTTAAATGCAGCTCTCTGCTTCAGGAAATAGATCATCAGCAAGTGATGTACATTTTATAATTTCTGAACACTAAGCGGCTAATATTTGTTCTAAATCTCTACAATCTCATGACTGCCAGCTCCATAATTTGTTATTATTAATTATCAGCTATTACCCAAAATCAAGTATGCAGACACAGGCACAGGTTCAAGTGTCTGGATAAGCCCCCGATCCTCAACACGGAGAGCCAGCATTGTTTCATTATTCATCAGAAGGTGTTGACAGAACACGGTGTGTGTTACTTGATCAGGGGCTGCAAGCAGTAGGCTTTCTAAAAATATTTTCAGTTCTATTTATTGGGAACTTGTTTCTATGTTTTCTTTGCATAAAGCAATTGTGTGGCAAGCTGCAACAGAAGCAGTCAGCCGGTATTAGAAATATGCCAGCAAATACAGCGCTCAGAGCAATCATATTTCATTCATTGAAGTTGCAGAAATCCCACAAGCTTAATAGGGAAAAAACCCTAATTCAAACAACCTTCCCCCAAGAAAAGGAATAAAGGAACATTCCTTTATCCCCCATCTGTGCCCATCACTCCCCGGGAGGTCCATGCGCAGCAAAAGGAGATAACCAACACAGGACAGCAGCTCAACATCAGAATGAACTCTGAAAGCCACCTTTACCTTGCTATAGTTTAAGACAGGCCCTTTATAACCTAGGATGAGCCTCTTTTCAAGCAGCATTTTGAAAATGTGGCTTGGCATGCTGAAAGACACTGCACTAATTTTTGCAGGAATTTTAATCTAATTAGGGCAGTTGATCTGAGTTGCCATTACCTGTATTATGACAGCGCTTTGAAATGACAATTAGCGATCAGGCACAGAAGGCACACAAGATAAATTGCTCCCTTAACAGAGGCGATGCTGAAGGTATGGGAAAGAGACAGGAAAGGAGCATCTCCAGGGTGGGAAGCAGAAGTAAATCTGTCAGTGGACAGGAAAGCTCTTTCATCTGCCAGCAGCACTCAACTTCCAGACCTCTGAGACAGGTTTCTAAAATCTTCAATGCAATATTAACACATTGACTTCAGCCAAGTCACAAAAGAAATGGGGTTTACGTTGAACTCCAGCTTATTTCTCGAAATAAAAAAAATGCTCACAATCCTCCTGATAAATCATTCTGCTATACTGCAAAAGCACTGCTGTGCTCTCAACAAGCAGTGCACGGTAACTGCAGTCATGTGCATTCAATTCACAGGAAGCAGCCAAAAGTATTTTTAAAGGTAAGAGCAAAACCTAATTAACAAAGCTCTCTCCCAAGAACAAGCTGGACTGGGGAGACAGCTCACCTGGTGGGGTATTTATTTAATATCAAACCATCAGAAAAATCCGAGACCACTTCAAATGCAGAGAGAACCAGTCAAGGAAGATTTTCAGCCTGTATATCCAGATGGTATCTTGCAGCTAACCACAGGAACAGCAGCCTGCTCGGACTGAAAAGGGACAATTCCCTTCCAGCTAAGATCCAGCAAGCAGGGTGGGAAGCCAAGCGTTATACAAAGCTATCACAGTTTTGCAAGACAACAACACAGATGTTAACGTTTAACCATTTTCCTGGCTACAACTATAGACTTCTATGTATTGATATGATGAGCTCTGGGTCTGTTCTTGTAGAGTCCCTAAGAAAATCACAGCGTTGTGCAGGCTGATACCACGGCTGGCACGTGCAGCGACGGCCATCCGAGCTGGGGACGGCCACGGCACAAACACCTGGGGGATGCTTTGGTTTTATTGATGTTTCCATCTAGCAAGCAGTCAGGAGAAGGAAGAATAGAAAGAATGAGGTACTTCAAAGTGATAAATTCTAGCTTGGTTTTTTTTTTTTTTTAAACACCTCTAAATGGGTTAGACAATTTTTCAAGTTGTTTATACGCCGGTTTGAACTAAATGAAGAAGTCGCAATGAATGAAATTTTGCTGTATAGTGCCTTTTTAGGAGTGAAGAACATCCATTATGAAACTATAAAAAGCATCAATAGCAAACTGTGCTGTTTATCTTGTCACTTGACATATCAAAATACCCACTTAGCATCAGCATAACAGACAAAAGTGTCTACAAAAGCAGAATTTTGCTCTGCGTTTGGAATACTTGCCCTTATTTCAATGACAAGGCTTACTAATAGAAAAGATTCTTAATTACATGCTATTTTTCAGTATTTATGACACTGCAGACCAACAGTCATGAAATGAGAAGGAACGCCAGAGATGTGAATGTGACTGTAGCGAGATTGCTAGATGCATTAAACATCATCAATTCCCACCACAGCTCCTCAGAGACTAGTTGGTCAAGACTGTAGAGGAACACGCTTTAGAAAGGAATTCCTACATAGCAACTGCGTTTTCATCTTTCACATCATATCTGCTTTCATTAACCTTACAAAGGAGATTATTTACTCATTATAAAGATATTAAAATGCACCAAGGCTTCTCTTATCTCAAGGTATTTGTCACTATTTTGTACAGAAAATGGCACTTAGGAAGCTATCTGAAGTCACTGTCAGCTCTTTTTAATTACTGTTTGCAACTGATTGGCTCCTGGTCAAGTTCTGGGGGAGAAAATCAAAGAAGAGGCTCTTCCATCAGGCCACAGGTCTCCCCCAACAGACCCACCGTCCCTCTCCCTCCTTGCCCTCAGTGAGCCTCCAACACTCACTCCCTTGAGCCTCTGAATCTTGCAGTTCCTCCCCATGGTCCCTGCGCTGGGTCACAGCTTCAAAGAGGGGCCAAAAGCCAGCTCTGCAGACGGACAAAGAGCAGTGAGAGAATGGAGAGGGAGAGCTGTGGCAGGCAGGGGGGAGCAGCAGGGGTCTGTCTCTGCATCCAAGCCACTGCGCTGCCATGGGACAGGCAGCTGCAGGGACAGCGGGCTCCTTTCCTTCTTTAAGTAAGCAAGGAAGTCCACTTAGTCCCAACTCACACATGGGGTGCCTTTGGACTAACAACTTGGTAAGCACAGAGAAAGTTTTCAGGGATCCTAGTAAAAATTTCCTAGTTTAAATTTGCTAAGCTTAGTTAAAACCAGCTTACCAAAATTTATTCTGGGGTAGTCAGTGTGATCAAGCTGATGTGGAAGTTACTTGATGTCATCTGGTTGTTGGGCAAGATCTCTCAATGCCAAGTTTATAATTTTCTGTATGTTTGCTTTTCATAGAATCATTAAGGTTGGAAAAGCCCTCAAGGATCATCAAGTCCAACCGTCAACCCAACACCACCCAACCCACTAACCCATGTCCCAAAGCACCACATCTACACGTTTCTTGATCCCCTCCAGGGATGGTGACTCCACCACTGCCCTGGGCAGCCTGTTCCAATGCCTGATCACTCTAGCAGTGAAGAAATTTTTCTAACCACTTCTAACTTCTCACCATAGACACCCTGTACTAGTTCATGCTCTACTTATTTGAAGTATAGGTGTCTTTTATTATTAGAGATACCAAAGTAAGAGAAAGCTGATATCCTGTATTACCTTCTTTCCAAATATTAATATAGTAAAATACCCAGTCTGGATGCATAGTTTTAGATTTGTATTAGTGCACACCCACACACAAAAATCAGCATTTTTCTTCATAACGCACAGTATTTTCTGTTCTGTCCAATCAACTTTTCTGCTTACTACAGCCTTCATTGAATCACTTGGTTAAATTAAGTGATCAATCAGATCTCAGTGGAATCGCAGACATGTCACAGCACAGAACCCCAGAACAGGACAGTCCTGGTGCTCCACGGCACAACACATCTTCAAGTAGTTTATTAACAGCTTCCCATTTGGATTCACCTACAAGTTCAGGGGTGAAGACGAAAGAAGTCGGAAAGAATATCAGAATTCTTGCTCCCATTCTAGGGAAGGTGGAACAGCTCATGTCCCTGTCCTCAGCCCTGCTCTGACACCTCTTTTTTGTCCTGGATTTGCACCCCCTCACTGTGTAGGTACCAAACCACAGAGAATATGATCAGTTTTCAGATCATAGGCAGTTCTGTTGCTTTGAATCAATTACACTTGGGGGGCATGGGCATGCAAGCAACTATTGTTTCCTAAAAACCACCTCTGACCTTCCCACATAGCTAGGTTCACCCCTGATTGCCAAAAGCAAGTTTAGTATCTTCAAGATACGTTGGTTTTAATAGCAAGAGGTTATCCCAACTACGTCATTAAAGGTTTTATTTTAAATTAAACAAAAACAAAACCAAAAAACCCAAAGAACAAGCACAAAGCACACATGTGCCCCAATACCCAGCCATGCAGACATCTCCAGGGAAGGAGCGAGCCTTCCCCGGCACAGGGCTCTTGGCTCCAGGCAGCCGTGAGACCAAAGGGAGCCCAACACCCAGTACCGCCAGCATGGAGCCCTGGGAAGCTCCCACCACTAACAGTACTGCTTCTTTACCTTTGTCTGGAGCCTTCCTGCTCACACCTGATTCTATATCCCAAACTTTAGAAGTGCACACTACCCTGGTATGCAGGATAATACTTCTCCATGTGTTTTTTCTTGTTTTATTCCCTCAAGGCAGCACAATCCGCTTTTAATCACAGACCTGGCTGCATAAACCATCCCTACGGCCCCTGTTAGACCAAGGGGGTGATTCCAACTCCACCACACGTGTGTCAAGTTCTTCCCTAAGCTTTCTGCAACAAGACAGACACACAGTATTAACTTGGATTTTTCTTTCCATTTCTACAGCTTTTCTGATAAGCATTTTCTCTCAAGGAAAATTGCTGTTAAAAGCATCGTAAGTATTCAGCTTACAGTTGTTTTACTGTAACAGAGTATTTTTGAATGTCTGGCTTATGGTTACCGTCAGTTCTTTTTCCTCTGACTCACAATAAGCATATATAGAAGGGTTTGCATGCAAGATAACAAAGTGAACAAACTCCAACAGAAAACAGAAAGTAATGCTTATAATAGAAAGTAATGAATAAAGTGGTACACCACCACATTAAAGAAACAGCCTAAACCTGGAAACCTACATGTATCTTTCCCCAATAAAGGTTAACCACTCCAACACTCCTACTTTCATTTCTTGGTTCTTCCAAAAAGCAAATCCACGCTACAGCATCTTTCAAAATATCAGTTTTAATCTGCATTTTTACCAGGAGTTCATTTAAAAAAATCAGTTAAGCGCACATTAAGGTTGAATGCCGAAAGGCATCTGCTGCAAAGCAACTGAAAGTATCAGCTACAACTCCATTTTTTAATTTTGAAAACTAATATCGTAAGTTCACACCAAAAATAAGCATAAATGACAAGCTTATGTTCTCTAATGAGAATTCGCTCCAGCTGGAAGAAACCCATGCAGCTTTGACAGATGCTCGTCTCTCCTCCATCACAGAGGCAGGACAGGGCATTTGCCACTTCAGCGATACAGCAACACAGGAAGATGCTCAAGCCAGAGCTCTAACCTCACCTGGAGAATTTATAGAAGGAAGAATGAGTTTATTAGAAATAGCCCACGGACATCAGTGCAGCTTGTCCATTGGCTTAGCTTTTAAATTTCAGAAGAAATTCCCTGTTCATCATACATTACTTTTCACTCCTGTTAGGAGAAAGTATGACAACACAAAAGCCTAGGTTTGAACTTTTGGAAGTCAGAACAGAAATGAAAACTCCTCTTTTGCAGGTTTGGTTAAAGGCACTTACTCCTTCTACTTGCATCTTTTCATTCACTAATACTGTTCACTTGCAACTGGAACTCAGAACAGACAAGCTTCAAGAATCACATCTGAGTAACGAACTAGTAATTTATCTGTTTGCAGAAAGGTCTTACTGTACCTTTCCATACTTTTTCCATTGTTAATTACCCATCGCCTACTTCTTACATCCTTTCAGGGAGCAGATACCAATTTTGCCACTAAGTGCCAAAAAAAAAAAAAAACAAACCAGCTTTTATGATTCTCTTCTATTCCTAACCCTTTAGTATTGCCCTATTTTGGCTAAGAAACAGCAGCAGGATCCCTGTCCTCAAAGTGATAATTAAAATGCTCATTACTGAACCCCATTAAAAGACCTCCATGAAAGCCTGAGCCTGATAATGACTGATGCTAGGCATGAATGGTGAAAGATGGGCAGTGGTAGCAGAGAAATGAAAGGCCAGCTGCTATTCATATTTGTAGAGCAGTTATGTATTTATTTCTATAAATGAGAAAGTTCAGAACACCCCACATCACACAATGGGGTGGGGGTTTGGTTTTTTTAATGCTATAGCTCTTAGCAAGGCATAAGATGAAGAACTGAGCATGGTCTGAGACCAGTGTTCAAGGCTCATTAGCACTTAAATGTAAATGCATACAGAAAATATACGTTAGGGCTGGATCTACATCCGAGACAGTATCAGCTGTTGAAATAATGGACTGAGCAAAGAGCAACTCCCACCCTGGAGACAACTTTGTCACCACCATATGGCACACAAAGCAAGCACTGCCAGGGACAGAGCTACATCAGAGCATCAGTCTTACTCTGATACAATCTTCTGGTCAGCATCTGGGCATAGTGGCAGGCTCCAGAGGCTTTGGTAGAAATCAGGAAGCAGGATACAACCTTTGGTCTCCCTTAAATGATTACTCTACTTTTTTGTTTTACAATGTAGTCCAGCACAAGTTGAAGGATGAAATTACAGCATCAGCGTAACCCCTTCAGACCTCCTCCATTTTAATCAGTTCATGGGCATGTCCAAGAAAAATTCCTCCAGCTCCACAGAACAGGAATTATAAAGCAATTTAGCCAAGCAGTGAAGCCAGAAATTACCAAAATGTTCAGTCACTTGGCCTTGAGATTTTAGAGTCCTCTCTGGATTCAGCCAAAATACTTAGGCAGGCCACTCCTTGGTTTTCCAAACAGAATGCAAGAGTAATGAAAAAAGCTGGCAAGCAGTTCATGGACTCCTCAGTCATGTTTACAAAGTCCATCAATTAACCCGCAATTAACCAAGCACCCTTGGTTCGTTTGTTCAGCTTCCTCCAATTTCTTCTTCCCTAAAATCGTTAGATAGACACAACAAAAGGCCAAGCAGCTCCCAAGTGTTGGTTCATTTTGTAGCTCCACTCCTGGTCTGAATTATCTCCGTTCCGTGAGCTGCCCGCTATGCCGAGCCTTAGGGACTCCTTCCTAGGAGGGGGCAAAAAGACTGCCAGTATGGAAGTCAACGATTTCTTAAGAATCCAGATTCGGAAAAGGGACTTGTGCTTTGAGTTTCAAAGAAAGGTGAATGTCAAAAAGCAGGTACAGCCTGGTTTGGAGTTGAAAGGCGGTCCTGTTTATGCTGCCATTAAATACATGACTGATGTTTGACTGGATTCTCTTCAGCATCCCAAAGCAATACACACTGTGCAGTTCTTCCCCTACGGTGGGCACAGCACTCCCTGATGACACCTTTTCCCAGACATCCCTAGGTGCTTCTCCAAGGTCTGTACGTAAGGCTGGTAAATGACTCAGATATCTAAATTCTGAAGGGTGTTCTGGAGAGCATTCTCTAAGGAACCAGATCCCATCTGCTGTACACAGAGCAACAATGCCAATTAATTCACAATTGCTGCAGGACACGCAGCACATTTCAGTGCCACGGGATTACACATAACACAGCAGTTCATGGCCACATTAGACCCAGCTCTTGAAAGCCAAATACTCATTTACAACAGAAAGTGCGCAATCAAAGTAACACTCCAATGTCCTGCTAATGGTGTCTTGGTAGCGTTTAGTCTTCTGGAGCTGCGTCCCTGAAAAGCCTGTTGTCGGTTTTGCAGAGACAGGGTCAGGAGGTTACTCACAGCACTGCTTTGCAAAGCAGTTCATTTCAAAACCAAAGGCAGAGGGAAAAGACTAAAGAAAAAAATAAAGAGCTGTGACATCTCAGGGAAGCCAAACTTATCTCCGTGTATTCTGGGCACATACCAAATGACAAGATGCGAGCAGAAAGCCTTGTCTTCAGTGCAGAGTGGATACTTTCTGCGCTTTGTGCAGCAGAGCTGAAGGCTAGCGATTTACACGAATTCTTGCTGGATTCTTGCTATTTGCCTAAACACAAGGGGACATTTCTTCCCAAAATTGAATAATGGTAAGTCATCTTACTTCATGCGTGCGATTGGTTTGCAGCATCTAGAAAGGAAGGATTTGATTGATTTGAGTTCAGGGTTCATTTTAGCATGAGTGATATGCTTCAGTCGTTACCACTTCTAAAGTTTTGAAGATCAAATTAAGTTTGACTGTATAACAAACAGAGGCACATGAAGCAATTCAGACTGAAGCTATAACACTTCAAAACGTAGTTCTTGAGTGTATGACTCATCACTTCTGCACCATACACAGGTTAGAATAACGCTTCACTAAAACCAGGAGCAGGTCAGCTAATATTTATCTTCAAAATACTTTTTCCATTTGTCATATGGTAAGTGTCTGTAGCATTTAGTGCAGCTCTATGAATTGTGGCTCCAATGTGTATTTTTATATATAGATACTGTTTCTTGCATTAAAATTCAGAGGAGGAATCTTGCTCCCCTGACAAAGTTAACTATTCTAAATAAATTACAGGGGTACCCCAAGGAATGTGCTCAATTTAATCAACAAGAAGTTAATGAGGCCAAATTGATGGCAGAAATTAGGCAAGACAGCTGACAGGTGTTTACAGATCTGGTCAGCAGATAAGGCTGTGGAACCAAGACTGGGATTTCAAGACCTGAGGGCATCTGTTATGGAGACAAGGTGAAGTGCTTGACTGTCTCCTCACCTCAACAGAGCACAGCTAATGGTAGGGCAAAGCACCGAGGCACAAAAGGTTAAAGCGTTCCGTTAGTAATTTTTACTAAAGAAGTCACAGAAACCTTTACAGCCTTCTCTATGCTTTAATAACAAAAAGGACCCGTGAAAAACCTTCTTACTGCATTTTGTTAATCTTTGAAATAAAGGGAAAAATCCACAGCTCCATTTACAAAATAAATCAGAACAACAAGAGTATAATTTCAAATCATGTGATGCAACATTTGGTTGCCACAAGTATCAAATCTAGCGAGGTACCTTGTTCTCACGCTCCTGCCTCTGTATGATACTGGTGGCCACAGCAACCTGAAGAGAAACATCAGGATGGGAACTCAAGTAGTAATACATCCACAGAATTCAAAGAACCCCCGGCCTCTACTTCCATATTGTATAGTACGAGGAAGTCTCGTACCGTCACCTGAGCTCAGCATAGTACACTTTTTTAGAAAAGTGTTGTTCATCAGTTCACACGTTTGCCTTCAAGTGCACAGCACGTGTGCAATAGATAGAGAATGGCAAAGGGGGCACATCACTGCTAAGGCCCTCTGTCCTTTTCTGCTATTCTCTTTCCCACAGGAAACTCGTTACTTGGAGAAGATTACAACTAAGATATCATTTCACATGCAGGCTGTAGTTGCAATAGGAAAGGAAGTCTACCCTGATGAATAAGAAGTTCACTACATTCCAAATTTTTTAAACATTCTGCAAATAGCAAAGGAAAAACACAGCAAAAGTTTGTGTCTATTGTTTCATTTCTTAGACCATAGAGACATTTGTTTGTTCTGCCCTTCACTATAAGATGCCTATAGATTTTTTTTCCCCCCAAATTTGTTCATAGCTCATTTAAATTAAAACCATGAAATTCTCCCATCACTAACACTTGGCTAATTAGAATCCCACTGACTACATAAAAATTTTCATCCTTTGTGATGTTGATTTCAAACAATACAAAAATCTATTCCAGGAGAGATACAGACACTGACAATCGAGCTGAAACATTAGGGACATCATAATTAAGTCAACTGGTTTCCAAGATGCCTTATACCTTGTTAGGCTGGGCATAATAGGTTGACATCAATTATACATGTAAATGATTTTTTTTCTTCTTCTCTCTTCTAGGTAAGAGTCTTAACATTAGCATAAGACATCTCTTCTTCACAGCTACTGCAACTCAGACTAGGAAATCCACGGCTAGAGGCACAATTTGTTTTATATGCACAATATCTCCATGGATTCTCTTTCCTAATCCTGGAAAACACACATCTACTGACATCTCAGAAATCTCTAATGCCAACATAAAATTCCCCACACCCCACTGCAGAAACCTCTCCCCTCCACCCCACCAAGTGGGGAATCTTCAGGCAACCTCGCAGTGTGAGGAAATGGGAAGACTTACCGAATATAAAAAAGGAAAATGTAAGTCACCAAAAAAAAAAAAAAAAACCCCGAACAAAAAAAACCCAAACAACCAAAAAGCAACTTCCAAACACAAACTGAGAAAAGGATGCCCTTGCGTTTTTCCTCTACTGGCTGTAAAAGGCGCTGATACACTGCTGACACTTCCTGGTCCATCATTACACTCTTGTGCAGGTGCCACTTTGGTGTGTTTGTAGCAAAAAAAAAAAACAAACACTACCTTTAGGAAATAAAATCCAGCTCTGATCTGGGTTAAAGTTCCTTTCACTTCTAAGGCTGAATAATACTGAAAAATTCTAAGCAGATTTTGGGAAAGTTTTCCCTCTCCAGGACATGCTGGCAATACCCATCTCCGTAACTGGCTTCCCGTAACACCACCCAGCTGCCCAGGGCGGCACTGTCACATCCACACACAGCTGTTGGTCAGGCTGTGTTGGCACACAACGAACCAGACACCCAGCCCTCTCTCATTACTGTCCATGTCAGGCAACGGACAAAATATCTTTTCAAATTCATCTTGTGTATCCCACACAACGGCTCTGAACGCAGCGTTGAATGGCAGCCAAGATGCTGATACAGCAGCTTTGAATACACACCACACACAGGTGGGAACTATCCACACCTCTCCTACAACAGGGAGAGAGATGTTGTAACCACAAAGTTATGTTTCAATAAAATACAATTTAAGCTACTGGTGATGCTGGTGACCAGTCGAACATCCCGGGCTGTAAGTGATGCAAAGATACTGGGTACGTACAGAGCTGCTCACAGCTCCTGACCAGCAGCACCGAGACATTTAGAACAAACTGTAGCAGCAGTTCCCTGTTGTCAAAGGAAGCAGGAGTCGCTGCCTGGGGGGTTCAAGGACTTGAACGTGGCTGTAAGGACGGTAAGCACACAAGCAGCGCTTTGGGATTTCCCGTGGCATCTGCTCGTGTTCTCTGTCCACTCCTCCAGCTTCGTAACAGATACTGCAGAGAAGTGTGTCCTGGTGAAGTTTCATGAGCAGTATTAGTGCAACACCAGAAACTCTGTTCCTGGTGTATTTTCCATGCCTCGAAATGGGAGTGCACTGCCACCACATGTTAGGAGCCTCCCAGAACTCTGAAAAAGGAGAAAGCTGCTGAGAACCCTGTAAAATCACAACAGAAATTGACTTTTCTCCAGAAAGCAGAGCAAAAACTGCAGGAAAAAACCGGCAATCACCACCTAAGCCATAAACACATCATTAAACCAGCTCAGATGAGGAACCAGATATCTAAATCACGGTTAAGTCCTAATCTAAGGATCATTCTTGAATTACACTGAGGCATAAAACCACCTAGAATAAAGATTTAAAAAGCAAAGAGGAAAAAAGGGCCTTTAAAAAAATTAGACAGATTTTTACACAGCTATTTTTTGCTGCATATTTTCCTGGTGGACAGTTTAGACTAACCATGACTACTTGTGTAAAGCAATGAGATCAGAAAGAAAAACCATGAAAGTTCTCTCTTTTATTTGATTTTAAGTTGTCAATGTGCAGACTACTACATAAAAATTCCTGCATTACATCTCAACCAAAGGTACCTCTGGCTTAAAATCCTATCTATACATGTCTAATATATGAATTCTTTTGAAATATTACGTGCAAGGAAGCAGATTTTTTTTTTTCCACTGGTGCACAGAGGCAAATCACTAACAGAACTCATTGTCTCCCACTCACAATCCCATCAGTTTGCACATACACATCGATTTCCCATAGTTAGTGCAGACTATTTTCAATGTTCTGGACAGAAAAGCATGCCACTGAATTCTATTCCTAAAGTCACATTTTATTCCTGTCCTCACAGGAATATCTGCATATAATCACACCTCCATTAAAAAAAAAAAGAAAAAAAAAAAAAGAAAAAAGAAACAATCACTAGTTTAAACTCTTAAGACAAGCCAACTTCAGGTCGTACACCCCTTCCTCCTCTGGAGTTCCTGCAGCAGCAGAAGCAAGGTGCTGTTGGCCTCACGGTGCCACAGTTCTGGTGTCTAACAATGAAATCGCTCAGCCAGTTGTTCATGCAACCACAGCAGTGCACATCTCCATCAGCCTACGGCGCAGACCAGGGAGAGCTTTGTGTCCCAAGAGTACGCTCTACTTTCTTCCGAAACGCAGAACAAAGAGAAGCCAGAAAGCAGCTTCATCCAGTACAAGCTGCAGAGCAGGATCTCTTCATCTTGCTACACCACTCGCTGGGTCAGAGGTGCTCTCATTGTTCCACCAAGCGCCAATACACGTGCTATGTCCTGCTCAAAAGGCACACTGCTGCTTGGCTTGGCTGGAGCAAGGGCACGGAACACAAATTCAATCCAGTCCTGATGAGCTGTTCAGCAGCAGATGCTACAGAACCAACTGTAACCAAAGTCCTTGAAGAACATTATTAAGCACACAAGTATAAGATATTCCATGGTTTTTTCTTCCTTATACTCTTCTATCCCTAGAGCTAGCCAGCTTTTCACATGAATTCTAATAGAAAATAACAAAAGCAACTCAGAATTTACCATAGAATGGCAAAATGAAGGAAATTTAAACTACTTTATCTACACAAAAGAGAAATCCTGTGGCACTACAAGCACCCAACGTACAGAATTAAGTTGTGCACACATGTTGCTCATTAAGCAAGCCTTATCTTACAGAGTTTCCAATGGGACTCCTCCTGAACAAGAACAACTCCTTCAAGAACTGAGTATCAAAATTAGCTGCATTGAATTAATGCGAAACCACTTACAAAGCTTTGTCTTCTCGAGATTGCAAATTCAGAAACTGCCAGCCTGTCAAGAGAATTCTATTGAGCACAATCAGCACTTAGAAACTGACATAAATTACAGCTGCCTATTTCCACTGGAAATCATTTTGGACAAAATGCTTGCCTATGCGGGTTTATCCACCTGGATGGTATCTGATTTTTAGCAAGACTTGTTTCTACTTTTCACTAGAAAAATCAAGAAACTCAGTAATTCAGAAGTCAAAATCCTAGTATAATACATTACCTGAAGTAAAAATTTCATTAAATTGCAAACACAAACCTACTTGTGTTTACACAACTACTGCAAAACCAAAAAAATCATCCTTTTTCCCTTTAATTCACCCGTCAGCACAATACTCTTGTGTACACTTAGTGTAGTCTATGCAGAACATTTTATCTACAAAACGTAGATGGTTTGATAGCTGCAATGCTCAGAATCATTTGCAGTACCTGAAGCTTTTGAGACATGAGACGTTATGATACGCCTAAAGATTCTTTAATACGTTGAAAAGCAATCCAGAAAAATAAAAAGTTTACTGCACGAAGCACAGAATCACGGACTTCTTTTGAACACTGTCAGGTTAAAGAGGTCCGGACAACCATCCTCCTCCTCCTAGCAAGCACTATCATACAGTTACACATTATACTTTGAGGCAATAACATGATTTTGGCTGGATTGCCCGAGAACTACAACTCCATTAACTTGCTTCTTGACTAAATTGCCTCAAAAAAGCACAGTATTCCTCTCTTGTTTTTCTTCTTCCAACAGAGGATGTGTAAAAACAATAGAAGGTCTATGAATTAATGTGGATATTTCTCACACTTTGACATTTCACTCGGTAAAACATCCACCGTTGTAGCCCCTCAGTGCTAAAATGCCACTCTGATCCGCTATCAATACGGGAGTGGCAAGGGTTTTTTGCCTTGCAAGTCAGATAAACACAGACCAACTGTTGAGGTACACATTCAACCTTTTTTTTGAAAATCAGAAAGTTTTAACACACCTCAAATTGGGTACTTAAAAAAATTTCAGGCACTCAGTATCACCAGGAAATCTTGAAGGTCTAGTTGCAGTTTGCAACCAATTTCCATAATCCCTTTCTTGAAAATCAAGCGCCTGAAATGCCACTGCTAACACTGCCAAGTTATTTTGTTATCCTGAATGCAATTACACTGGAGGAAAAAGCCTTGCTACTACGAGTTCATTCCACTTCAGAGTGAAAAATTTATGAAAACTATGAGCTCAAATAATGACTCCGTGTCAACTAGAGCATATACACCGGCACGTTCTGTGCTCTGTAGCCATTCAAAAAATCGCTGCTGCCATCAGGTCACAAGAGGAGCAGAGCAGAGGGTACCACAGGGTGGTTTCAGATATATCAGTGCACTGAAAGCAGCCAGGCAAAACTCCAGCTAGCCAGCCTGCATCAGGCAGTACCACCTTCTCCTCTTCCAACTTGGCAAGTGTCTTGCAAGCCCCACCCAAGGCTCCATTTGTCCATTTCCCTTGAGAAGGAAACTCGTGACTTCCCTCAGAAGGCTCCTTGGGAAAGGCTCCTATCACCCAGCAGGACCGGCACTGAAGGGGCTGTGCAGAGGAAGAGCAACATCTAAGAACATTATTCTGCTTGACACACGAGTCGTTGCCTTCTTACCGTGTCTTACGGAGACAAGCCTGACTGAAGCAACATGGAGGAGAGCAAAAGTTCCTGTTTAATCGTGAAACCGTGCATTGCAGAGGCATCCACATCCCATACAAGTCACACAGCACTCCATGTTACATATTTAATTTTTGCTATCAACTATGAACTAGTTTCAATATAACTTTCACCAATGGTTAAATGGTGAATGGTGTTCAGTATGCACAATCCAGAGAGTCTACCTATTGTTACTACCAACCCAACACCCACCACAGTCTTTGACAGCAGACCACATTGCTTTTTTGGAAAAATCTTTTTTCCTTCCAGTTCCCCTCCCAATCACAAATTAAGTTCTGAGCAGTCAAACAGGTAATAGTACAAGACAACACAGGTGTTGTTATGCATCTGAGAAAGGTCTTTCAATTAACTGCCAGATTTGTAAGTAGTCAAAGAGTTCAATGATGAACAAGCTTGAAGAGCCTTTTACAGACAAGCTCTGAGCAACATTAGAGCTCAGCAGAAACAAGTTGAGATAACATGTTCCAGATATCCATGAGAAACCTGCTGATCACTTTGGATTCTACTGAATAATTGTTGACTTTACTAAGCCTTGCTAATCCTTCACATATCATTTCACAAAATAATTTCTAAGGTATAACCCTAATATGAAGTCTGGAGGAAAAACAAAGCCAGCCTGGTGTTAATTCTCACGAGGAAGCGTGTATTCCTCTAGCAGTCCAAAGGGCCAAACAGACATTCTAGTTGCATATAAACAGGAATGCTGGCACAAGATTTCACAAACAGATAATACAGGGCTAATTTGTTCTCATCAGCTCCAAGAATATCTGGAAAAACAATTACAGTTGTTTATTAATAGCACCTTAATCTAATTCTAACATCTTAATAGGAGATGTGTGTTACTAACGAGAAGACATACTTAGAAAACATTACTCACAGTCTAAGAGTGCTCTTTAACTAATGCTCGCATCTAGCATAGAATCACAGGACGGTTTGGGTTGGAAAGGATCTTAAAGATCATCGAGTTCCAACCCCCTGCTATGGGCAGGGACACCTCCCACTAGCCCAGGTTGCCCAAAGCCTCATCCAGCCTGGCCTTGAACCCCTCCAGGGATGGGATCTCTAGCCTCCAACACATTTATAATTTTGTCTAAGGCTAGAATTTAACATTCCGTTGTATTTAAATACCACTAAGCTCCCAAAGTGTGGTTAGAGTGCATCACTGAAAGCAGGGATGCAGCTGAAGTCTCGTGGGCAAGACACTGGGATGGAAAGCAGCAGGTCTGCTCCCTGCCATGCCACAGACCCTGCGGCTCAGGTACCTCCCCTCAATGTCACCCTCCTCTGAGTTAGCATTTCAGCATGGAGCTCTTCTGCCTGCGCTGCATTCCTGGGAGTTGGGCCTCAGCACCCAAACGAGCTGGCAATGCTGGGTCACTGTCCGTTCACACCCATCTCTTCTCCAAGACGACTCTGTCTGATTCCTTCCACAGCAGCCTCAGGTTACAACAAGAAGAATCTGCTGGACTTCAGCTAATAGCTCAGAGTCCAAAACTCAAGCGTGAAGGGATGAATGAAAGTTGTTATCCCAGTGAAGTCACTCAGCTCCAAAATATTTGTTATGTCTATACACACAGAGAGCACACAGTGTGTGGTGAAAGGATTAATTGTCCCTATTATTCAGGGAGATGACCAAGAACCGAAACCACAACTGGAGTGCTGATTGGAGCACTCTACACTACAGCTTTTATATCAATAGTGCTGAGCTTCCAGGAGTAGAAAGTGATGTTACAGCACACGTTGCATGTGATTCTGAATTGCACAGGATGACAGATATTTAAGAAATAGGAATATGTACTCCCAATCTTATGTTACAATTTAGGGTTTGTTTTTTTCACTTTTCACTCAGTTATTCTGTAAAAGTAGATGTGTTATACTATTTTTAGGAAAAATTATTTTTTTTAAACACCACAAGTGCAGAGTTAACTATTAAAGATGACACAGATACAGTTTTGACAACTTGATGAATGTATTGATGTCCTTTCATTCTGAAATTCAAACTAAAATGATGCACTTTTAAAGCCACTGTCAACTCTACAGCTATCTCAGCTACTAGAAGCTGTTTCCATACATTTTATTTCTGTTAGCAGTAATAAAACTGATTTAAATTAACATCAAGAAACTCATCATATTCCACTCTACTGCAGAGGGGCAGCCTGACATTTATGTAAAAATCCATTGGGGGAATTTATTTTTTTTTTTAGTATCAAATAGTGATTTTACACATTTTAAGGACTGTTTAAGAGCTTAAAAAGTCTTTATGGAATGATTAAGACCAGCCAGAAAACCCCCTCTACACTTAGTCACTGAGTCATTCAGATTGCAAAGCAACACGTTTGACCTTGAAAATGAGTTGTACATGTCTGTCTTTATTTCCCCCAAACCTGTACGTTGCAGGTTAGCAGAAAGGAGGCTGAGTCACACAGTTAAAAAGATTCTACTGGGGTAAAATGAAAGAAAGAAAACCAACGAGACTGTTCCCTGGTCGATGTTCCCTGTCTCAATCACAGCCGTTTGCCAGGGTCTGTTTAACAGCCGTTCCTCCCACTCTGTGCAGCACAGAATCAGGCCCACAGCCTACAACTCTTTCCTGCTCTAAGTAAATTAGACAATTACTTTTCCACTTAATCTAATGTACATCTTTAAAATAAATTAGTCTTTTTGCATGATCCCCAACAGATACAAAACTTTCAATGTCCTCCATCTATTTACATACCGAGAAGAATTACAGCCTCAGACTTGT